>NC_052636.1:35353372-35512356 GCF_016161935.1 Mauremys reevesii | reverse complement strand
GGGCAAAACTTGTACTTTGGCACTTCCCATCGCCCTGGACGATCCCGCTGCCCCTTTACCACCAGCGCCTGCACTGCACTCCGACCCTTGCGCCTCCCCACCCCTAACTCTGCCCCTCCTGTGCCCTAACCCCTACGCTGTGTCCCCTTTGCCCTTAACTCCTGCACTCCCTCCTGTGCCCCCAGCCACTGCCCCTCTCCTGCACCCCTTCACCCCTAACCCCTGCACCCTCCTGTGCCACCAGCCACTGCCCTCTCCTGCACCCCTTCACCCCTAACCCCTGCGCCCTCCTGTGCCACCAGCCACTGCCCCTCCTGCACCCCCTTCACCCTAACCCCTGCGCCCCCTCCTGTGCCCCCAGCCACTGCCCCTCTCCTGCACCCCCTTCACCCCTAACCCCTGCACCCCCTCCTGGGCCCATGTGGGGACACTGACCTGTGTGCATGGAGCAGCTGGCATTGCTCCTCCCTGGAACGCTGCTCCTCCGGGTACCCCTAGGGGCTGCGGGGTGGGGTGGGCGGGGCGGAGGGGGGCAAGAAGCAACATCATCCGAGATCCCTGCATCCAGGTCACTTTCCTCAGCCGGGCTGCGTCAGGGGAGGGCAGAGAGCAGCAGCTTCTGATGCTCCCCTCACAGCCCAGCCCAGGTGGGGAAAGTGACCAGGACGCAGGGAGCACATAGTGTTGCTCCTCGCTCCCCCCACCCTCTGTGGGGCCACGGAGGAGCATTGGGGCAGGGGAGAGCAGTGAGCACCTTTGCACGGCCACACGGTGCCCTTTGACCCCCTGGAGCCCTGGGCGGCTGCCGGGGGCCCCACCCCTAAGGCCGGCCGGGCTCCCCAGCATGAACACCAGAGACACAGGGAGACTGGCCACCCACTGAGCAGAGGTAGCCTGGGCGGCTCGTAATGGAGGCTCGGGGGGGGCTCAGCCTCCCCAAACCTTGCGTTGCCAAGGGGACAGTGGGGCCCATGGCTAGGGGCCCTGGCCAAATTAGGCCCCCCTGGGAAAGTCTCCCCCATGTGGGCCCCAGGGCTGGAGGAGCTCCCACTCCCTGCTACGGCCTGGGGGCTGCAGCACGGCACAGAGCTTCTCTGGTCTCGGGGCCGCAGCGGGGCCGGGGTAAAGGAGTGACAGGGTGGGGCCAGTGGGGGAAGGGGTGGAGCAGAGGTGACAGTGGATGGGGCCATGGGTGGAAGGGGTGGAAGGGGGCGGAGCCACAGACAGAAGTGGGGGGGGGGCAGGGTTCCGGTGCTGGGGCCCCCGCACTTGTTCTCCCTTTCCCTGGGCTTTGGCATCACTAGCCCCTGCTTAGTGAGTAGGGGTCAGTGGTCCCCAAAATGTGGGGCGTGACTCCTAGGGGGACACAGAGGAAGATTGATGGGGGCACCTCAGGGCCTGAGCCAGCCCCCATGGAGGGCAGGGAGGGAGCCCCACTCAGCCCCAGCTCTTCCCCAACCCCACCCTCAGCCTGGGCCCCTGGCTCCCAGCCCGGCCTCGACCCCCTGACCCCTGTCCGCACCCCTCTCCCCAGCAAGCAACGGCCCCACTCCCAGCCCCAGTTCTCGACCGCGGCTTCCGAGGGGCCACAGCCATGGATACGAGGGCGCAGTGTGAAATGTTTGGGGACCACTGGGTTAGGGTGACGTCCTCAATCACTTCTCTGCCGTCCAATGAAAGCGATTCCTCACCCACCCACCCCTCTGTCAGGACGGCCTAGGTACGTTCTGCTCCCTTCACTCGTACAGGGAGGAGAATAACATTTCATTCCACTCAATCCTAAAGTGATTTGCAACCCACCCCATCATGCTGCATAGCTAGGCAGAGTAGGGGTGTCTGTTCAAACACGGCCTGTTCCTGAAGTCTTCCCCCAGCTCCTCACTAGATGTGAGGGGGGAGCTCATTCAGCCCCTGCTTACAGTTAGTATTTAAAAACTCCTTAGTGTCCCTATCTCTGTCGGCCTTAGATTTCTCCTCCTGTACTTTTGCTAACAGCTCAGATGAGGTGGCTGAGTGGTTAAGGTGCTGGACTGCTAATCCATTGTGCTCTGCATGTATAGGTTCAAATCCCATTCTCATTGTCTGCATTTAGTCTTCACCCTCCTTTATAGACAACCATCTCCTCCTTTGGTACAATGACAGATCCAACAATGTTGCTTCTGTTACCCAAAATTGGGCCAGCTAATAAGCTTAGGGAGGACTAATGACCCCCCAGAGTTATGCAGAAAGCAGCACATTTATTATACTGACAGCTAAGCTCAAAAGAAGGGCTGGGGGAGGGTGTCACACTCTCACTCGCATACTCACGCTCCCAGGACAGGCCTGGCACTGGGGATGTCAGGATTCTGCCAGGTAAGTGTCCCCCAGCGCCGCGATGGACGGTGCGATGAAGGTAAGTCTTCCCGAGGCGCGATGGAATGTAACACAGCGAATCACTGGCCAGGCGGTCGGGGGCGAAGGGCATTCACTGGAGGTACAAGCTTGTGAGTGACTCCTGAACACAGGGCCCCTTCCCTTTAAGGACCTGCTCCTCATGGCCTGCAACTGGAGATGACTTGGCTGCATCTGGTGGGTCACACTCCACCTTGGGCAGTGTCCATGCTCTGGGTGTGTGATCGCTGCCTAATGAGAGTCCCAGACACCTTGTCTATCTAGGAACTCCTCTGCTCTTCCAGCTGTTCAACCAGCCTATTCATCCCACAAGCATTGCAGGAGGGAGGGGGAGGGGGAGGGGGAAAGCCACTTCACAGGCATTCAGAGAGGGAGAATGCACTGCTTGCATCCGAAGAAGTGGGTGTTCACCCACGAAAGCTCATGCTACAAAACATCTGTTAGTCTATAAGGTGCCACAGGATTCTTTGCTGCTTCTACAGAACCAGACTAACACGGCTACCCCTCTGATACAGAGAGGGAGAGGAGACAAAAGCAAGGGGGAGGGGAAGTATAACAGACCTTTTGAGCATAGAAATCACTGCTGCTCCTACAACAGCAGGGACAGGCCACTAGGAGCTGGGAAATAATAAGCCAGCATGTTTCTGCCTGGTTTTGAACCAGGGACCTTTGCATGTTAGGCAAATGTGATAACCACTACACTACAGAAACTCTGTCATGGGGCTCTGCCCCTCCCTTCATAAGAACATAACAATGGCCATAGTGGGTCAGACCAAAGGTCCATCCAACCCCATATCCTATCTGCCAACAGTGGCCAATGCCAGGTGCCCCAGAGGGAGTGAACCTAACAGGTAATGATCAAGTGATCTCTCTCCTGCCATCCATCTCCACCCTCTGACAAACAGAGGCTAGGGACACCATTCCTTACCCATCCTGGCTAATAGCCATTAATGGACTTAACCTCCATTAATGTATCTGCAAAAGAACAAGGAGAACATGTGGCACCTTAGAGACTAACAAATGTATTTGAGAATAAGCTTTTGTGGGCTAAAACCCACTTCCTTGGATGCATGCAGTTAAAAATACAGTAGGAATATATATATACACACAGAGAACATGAAAAAAATGGGTGTTGCCATACACACTATAACGAGAGTGATCAGTTAACGTGAGCTGTTATTAGCAGGAGAAAAAAAACCTGGTGTTGGGAGGGGAACAGGAGAAAGGACAATGTAAGCAAGAGATGAAGAGAAAGGAGGAGGGAGGAGAGGGATGGAGGAAGAGGTGAAACAAAAGGACAAACCCTAATATCCCCAGTGATTCTAAGGGACAAAATCCCAGGTGTGCAATAAAATTCTGCCTCCTTAAGTTCTGTGTTTTCCACACCCAAAATTCAACTCTCACCAGATGGATCAGACTGAACAGATTTCAAACCCCGAGGAGACTCTTACCTTCTAAACAGGGACGGCTATTTTCTAGTAAAATCACTAAAAGGGAAGGAGAAAACTCGAAAGAGGTTCCTCCTGGTGCTCACGTCAGTGAACCCGAATACTCTCTCAGTCCTGAGAGAGAGACCTGGAGAAGGAGACTTGCTGCAGCAAAGCCGCAGGGGTCTCTGAGGTTTCCCTGGCCCCTCGCCCCTGTCCTGCCTGGCTGATGTCAGCATCGCTCTGTGAGGTCACCACCTCCCACCACCTTTGACCAATAGTCTGAGGTCCTGCCAAAGGCCTTTGTGATGTCACTGCCACACCCCTCCCTTGCTGTGCCAATGTCCTGCCCCTGGCCAGGCACTTTGGAGGTTTGAGCTGCTCCCTGTGGATCACCCCACTCAAGGAGCGTTCGTTCTAGGCAGCAAGCCGGCTAGACAGGGAAACATCAGACGCTGCTCCCAATGCTACACTCGGTTTTTCAGAAATTAGTCGACTTTATGGCCAGAAGAGACCATTAGAGCATCTAATCTGACCCCCTGCATATCACAGGCTTCCTGTAGGACACCATAGCTACTTTTGGGGCAAACACATTCCAGAAAGGCATCTAGTCTTCATGAAATGACATCAAGAGATGGAGAATCCACCACTTTCCTTGGTAGCTTGTTCCTGTGGTGAATCATCCTCGCTGTTGAATATTTGTGCCTTAGTTGTAATATAAATTTGTCTCTTTTCACCTTCCAGCCATTGGGTCTTGTTATGCCTTTCTTTGCTCGATTAAAGAGCCCTTTAATACCCAATCTTTTCTCTCCCTGAAGGCACTTCAACACTTCAATGAAGTCACCTTTCAATCTTCTTTTGATCAGCTAAACAGGTTGAGCTCTTTCAATAGCTCCCTAGAAGGTATTTTTCTCCAGCCCTCAGAACATTTGGTGGCTCTTTGCTGCCCCAGCAGAGCAGTTTGCAGGGACCACTGGAGCGGTTCATGGAACGGCTGGTGGAGTGGAGCGGCTCAGACTCCCTGCTTGCGAGAGGGGAAGTATTGCCTCCTAGAGGCGCCCGGGGTGGTGGTATGTAATTGTTCCAGGTCACTGGGTGGTAGCTCGAGCCAGTTTTGCATTGTGTTGTTGAAACAGAACCGCTAGATACTGAACCCGGCCCTTGTTTCTGCCAACTCAGAGGGGCAGAAGGGTTACAGGAATTTATCACACACCCCTCCCTGCTCCCCAGAGCCCCACGGGGAGAAGCTAGAGAAGGGGGAGTCATTCCTCCCCTGCGCTCCCAGAAGAGCCACGACCCTTCCACAGCTGCTCACCCCTGATCCATCTCAGCTCCGGGATCTTTCTGTCTAGAGGCTCCAGAGGCCTGGGGTGCAGGAGGCGTCACTGCACCGTCTGGACAACACAGCACTTCTGAATTGAAGGAAGGAGCAGAGAACGGAGAGAAAGAAACAGAGGCCTACTTGAGGAGCACCTGGGCAGGGAGCAGTGGCACCTTGCACGGCCATTATCGTGCCCTTTGAACCCTGGAGCCCATGCTGTCAGCCCACCCCTAAAATGGCTGGCCCTCACATGGAATACAGAGACACAGGGAGACTGGGTCACCCACTGGAGCAGAGGTAAATAAAACAGGCTGAGGCTCGGCCTAGCCTCCCAAACCTTGCATCACCAAGGGACAGTGGGCCCATGACTAGGGCCCACACCTAGGGCCCCTGGGAAAGTTCCCCACGGGCCCCAGGCTGGAGGAGCCCACTCTTCCTGCTACGCCCGCTGCAGGCGCCAGAGCCTGGTCTCGGCCAGAGCGGCAGGGGTAATGGAGCAGGCAGCCGGCCAGTGGGGGAAGGTAACATAGGAGGTGAAAGTGGGTGGGGCCGTGGGTGAAGGTGTGGAAGGGGCGGAGCCACACTCAGAAGTGGGGTGGAGTTCGTGCTAGGGACCCCGCCTAGTTTCTCCCTTTCCCTGGGCTTTGGCACTAGCCTCGCTGAGCGAGTAGGGGGTCAGTGGTCCCTAAAATGGGGCGTGGACTGAAAGGGGGAACACAGAGAAAGATTCACTGGGGGCACTCAGGGCCTGAGCCATCTCTCATGGAGGGCAGAGGAGCCCCACTCAAACCCCACTCATCCCAGCGCCTCCCCAACCCCCACCTCCGCTTTGATTTGAATGTAACATATTATTCTCTCTTCTGATTTCTGAACTATTTCAGCGTCTGTATGGCTTCTGTCCTTGTGATGAAGTGGACTGTTCTTATCAGTGCTGTGTGCAGATCTTAA
This sequence comes from Mauremys reevesii, assembly GCF_016161935.1. NCBI lineage: Eukaryota > Metazoa > Chordata > Testudines > Geoemydidae > Mauremys > Mauremys reevesii. The sequence continues at coordinate 35,506,269 of NC_052636.1, read as the reverse complement.
GTATCTAGCAAAGCCAAAGCGTCAGCTAAGATCCTAACGCCTGACACTCTGTCTCCTAGCAACTGATGGCCTGGGCCCTCCTGCAGAAGAAGGTGCCAGGAGAAGGTGTTGAGACAAAGGGGTCAGGTGACCTCCTGGCCTGGATGAAGTGAGCAGAGGAGGGGCTGAGGAGGCTAGGCAGACTGAGCTGCACTGGGGAAGCTGGGAAGGAAGCACAGACAGGGCCTGATCTCCCCATCGGGGGCTGGGCTCCCGGGCCCCAAGATGGACCTAACAGGGGACTGCTATCTGTAGCCTGCAGAGACCTGTGTTGGACTATATTCCTGTTACCAACAAACTTTGGCTTTACTGGCTGGCTGAGAGTTACTGTAGAATCACAGGCAGCTGGGGGTGCGGTTCTGACCCCACACCCATGACAACTGGTGGAGCAGGGATCTACTGCACCCGTGGATGCATGCCCCTGGTAAGTGACTGTGGAGCAGTGTAAAGAAAGGATGATTTTAGGTGATTAACCCCGGGAGAGTGTGACTCAGAGAGAAGGACTTGTATGAAACTGGGATCAGAGCCAGCGGTCCCGGGTGGGAGGAGTCTGCAGCTCGACCTGGCATGAGGCAGACCAAGCACCGGGCACACTAGGTCCCCTAGAAACCCGTGGAGCGGCGAGCACCCTGGCCTGGGCGTGGAGCGACCAGCAGAGAAGATGTTTGCCAGCGGCACAAGGGTAAGTGACCTGGTGGAGCCGTGCGCTGGGAGGCTGAGGCCACAGTGGGAAGCCCACTCAAAGACCAGCCAGATTGCCCAGCTGGAGAGGGGATCGCAGAATGAACCTCGATCCCTGTCTCTGAGGGAAGCAGTCAAGAGACAGACACCAGTAGCCTGTCCCTGGCTGGGAGTGGTCAGCCGCCGCTGAGTTTCTGAGACCCCATCCATGCCTAGAGGAGCCCAGCACCGGGAGGGAATGAGTGTCGCAGGAGATCGTCTGTGGCGAGCCCTGTCCCTGGAGCGGATGCGAGGCCGAATATGACAGGAGCTGAGGATGGAAGAGCTTGAGTTAAGGAGGCAGACCTGAGACAGGAGCGGAAGGAAGAAGCAACGAAACATGAGGAGAGCCAGCCAGCAGGAATGTACGGAGAAGGGAAGTAGGTAAACAGAGGAGCTGGACCTGGCCTAGCTGGAAACGCAGGAGGCCCCAAGGTGTGAGGAGACCAAGCTTACAGAGCTTTGATAAGAGCCTGGCCCGGCGCGTAAGGAGGGGAGGATGATACTCTTCCTGATGGCCTTTTGAGAATGCCTGAGCTGCACTGGCTGACCCCTGCAGAGGATCCAAAGCCACCCTTTACTGGACCCACCGCTGTGGAGGTGTACAATAATGAAAGGGCTGACAGGGGATTACAACCAGTCTAAACAGGCCCTGCCCATGAGTCTGGGCTGACCTCTTGAGATGTACTCGAAGGGTTCCGACAATATAAGACCTGGAGATCACATACCTACACTGCATTACCGGGCAGGGATACGCCTGCTATGGAGCCAGCTGTGGGCCCAAACTAGAGAGGACCTGTTTGCCTATTCGTACTGGAGCACCTGTATGAGCAGTGCCCCATCCGACTTGAGGCGGTGGTTGGTGGACCAGAAGCCTAAGAACCCAGAGTATCCAGGCCAGCTGGCCGACGAGTTTGTGGACAGTTACAGGGGATGGCAGCGAGGGAGTCCATGATATGTTTTGCCCTCTAACGCGCAGAGAAAAAGTCACCATGGACTGGTAGACGGAGCGATTCTTGGCGTATTCTGTTCAGAGAGGCAATCATGTCCAATTGCTTGAAACAGGGTAGACATAGCCCCAGGCTGGGGTTTTCCGTTCTAAGGCAAAACCAAACCAGCCAGGACAAAAGGACCCTGGTCTCACCACTGGCCAACCACAAGTCACACAAGCAATTCCCTTAGACACCCAGTCTCCCAGTATCACCACTCAGTGCACTGTCCTGGGGATGAAATGACAGGAAAACCAACACCCAGTCAAAGAAAAAAGGTCTCTCGATCCCAAAGACCTGCCCCAGACCCAGGTCAAATATACACACTGATCTTACCCACAAATCAATAGGCCATAATCCTTTAGAATCTAGTACCCAAAGGTTTATTTACAAAGGGAAAAGGTAGAGACGAGAGGTAATCTGGTTAAATGGAATCAATTACATACAGTAATGGCAAAGTTCTGAGTTCAGCCTAACAGTGCTGGAGTAAAACTGCAGGTTCAGATTAAGTCTCTGAAACATCCTCAGCTGGGATGGGTCAACAGCCTGCAGAGCTTCAGTTTGTAGCAAAGTCCTTCCAGAGGTCAGCGAGACTGAAGACAAGATGGAGATGATGCATCAGCCTTATATGAGACTTTTCCAGGTGTGCAAGAATCCCTTTGTTCTCACGGTGGAAACTTATAGCCAAAATGGAGCTTAGTAGTCACATGGACAAGTTTCTTGCATACTTGCTGAGTCACAAGGCGTGTCTGGCCTCTCCATGCAATAATTAGGTAGCTGATGGCCCTTACACACTGGCCAGCTATGCAGGGCTGACATCAGCTTGTCTGGGACACTTCCTCAGGAGGCAGAGCATAATACAAAATAATTTAAGGTACAGAGCCACGCTACTTATAACTTCAACTGTAAAATGATACACAGACATACAGACTGCCTAATCATAACCAGCAACCTCCAACCTGGTCTTAGACACCTAGATGACCCTTTATCTGTCACTACAGGACCTTGCTGCAACTCTCCATAAGCTCTATATGGTCTCATTTATATCAATAATGACACCTCCCAACAGAAATTGATAGGCAGATGACAAACATCGCTGATCATTCGTATCTCTTTCTCGTGGGTCTGTCTCACTCAGCTAGTGTTGGGCTGAGTCACACAGTATAACCGGGGGTCAATATCAAATGAATGAATCTTTACAACTCAAGGTATAATTCTGGCAATAGCTTTTACATGGTTCCTGTATGTTTCATGTGATCTTGCAAGAGTTTATGAAATATTTATTGATTCATACCAGCTGCACAATGTTTTGCCCAATTAATATTAAACTAATATACTGATGTTGTTCAGTATGACTTTGGTATTTAGCCACAGCAATATAGTGTGCCTCAGTTTCCCTTTTCTCATATAGCATACATCAGGGTCTAAATGGATTTCTAGTATGTCAAACATCTATGTTATACTGCATTAACTGTGAAACACTGCAGCAAGGCCCTTTAAATATAAAGTGTAAGCAATGTATTTCTTTCAACATGCTCTAAGGGACTTTCCCAAAAGATTAGTACATTGTACATTGTTGTGCTCTTGGCACTAGCAATGTCACATTAGTTCACAAATTTAGCATTAGCAATAAATAAATAAATTGATTGCAAGAAGTCCATTTACAAACATGTTTGTCATGCCACCTCAGCTCATCATTGAGCTTGGGCTTTAGTTAACTGCATTTCTTTGCAAAATCTAGTTCTTCTTCTTCTTGTCCTCATATGATTAAACTGACTTTCTTGCTTAACCAGAATTACTGGCTGATGGAAGGCTCAAAGTACACACAGCCATAGCAATTCTTTCTTCTCCCGGGAAGGCAGCTGCAATTTGCACAATACAGACACTAGCTTTAACCTTCAGCTACAATGGATTTCCTGGTTACTGGACTGTCTTACAGTACATCACATGTCTCAGGTGGTCTGAGGGTGAGAGCTGGCTTGTTTCTCCCTGCCTCCTCAAGATCAGCTACAAAACTGTTCTGCTTTGAAACACCAGTAACTGAATCTGTCCGATCCCGAAGCACAGACTGCCTACCTCAGAATCACCTGAGACATTCTGCCCCACACTCATTGTTCTCAACAAGCTGGCCGACACAGCCAAAGGGCTATAGGATGCCTGAACTTCCTTGGACAGCTTCACCCACTGAGTCTCAAAGCTACCACACTGGACTCCCAGGTTGAAAGTCAGTGATCCATTCACAACTGAAAAATTTCTGGCTGTTAGAATTGAACTTTCTTTGATTAAATCACTTTACACTTCTTCAGTTGCAGTAAGAACTGCTTGGGCACATGTACAACAAATGAGGATCTTTCCTAGGAGCTTCTACAGCACCACCCTCAGTCCTGCCCTCCCTTGCCCTAGGGCTTGTTTAAAGGAACACTCCTGAGCAACCACAGATGCTCTCATCTCACCATTCAGGTCTACTTTAGGCCTAACAGTAGTGGATTTACACAACTCTCTTTTAGGCACAATTTGCCAGACTTTCTAGATAACAGGCTGGGAAGCAGTCTCCTTCCTTGCCATGAACAAGTTCAGGCCTGCTTCTTCTTTAAGCATGTTATCAAACTGTCAGTCGGTAACACACCAGTCCTACCTTCATGCCTCTCAGCCCTGGCTGGTGATCACCTGATCAGACAGGTTGCAACACCCTTTTCCAACCACACATTAGTTAACTGGCAAAACTATACAGCTCAGAATTGTCTGGTTCTCTGGGATTTTACAAGACACTAACTGGATGCAACCTAATACAGTGCCATCCAGCAGACACAAACTCAGGACCATTCCCTTTCCTGGGCTTTAGCTGTATTTATTAAACTAACTCTCGAGACAACTGAATCACCCCTAACCATCACAGGCTGATAGGCACCTCTGTCTGCTCCATAGACACAGAAGAGCGAGACACATCTCTCCTTCATCAGACACACAGCTGGGATCCCATTTCCTGTCCAGCATTATTGGTGGGCTGTCTACAGAGACAACTGCTAACTGAGGTAGCTCCTCCATATGGCAAGTCAATACCCCTGACAGAGACAGGCAGCATCTCCTCTACTGTCATATTTCTCCACACAGGAAACAGGTATGGATACAACACTCACCCTCCCCAAACTGGCCATTGATTACAGACAAAGCCATCAGCCTGCCGCTGGCTGCCCAGGCTCTCCAACTTTCTCCCTACCAGGTACATTGGCTACTCCCAACAGATATGCCCGGCTGCTCTTTTCACTGGCACTGTGAGCTACTTTGGGCAAATCAAGAGTTACCATTTCAGGTTTACTTTTACAGCTGCACTCAGCCACCAATCCACACTCACTAAAGTTCTCATCTTCTCTTCCAGTTAGGATTTAACCTATAGAAACATTTTCCCTAATGAGATCTTTTCAGTTTGATTTAACTCAGTAGATCACTTCTAGAGATCTGATGACATTCAGAAACTTCATCTCAGACACACTGCTTATTTTTCCTGCAAGCCAGACAAACAAACTATTTCCTACTCAGGTTAGAATCCTCTCCAGCTTACAGTAAACACAATGCAGAGAACTGCCCAGGAGTAATACCACAGGTCAACACAGTTATAAACTTATCTCACGAGGATACAGTCTCAGCTGTTCTCTTCCACTGCTTTTTGACTTGGATGCCCGGGAGGTCTAGCAGCTCTCTGTTGCATCTTAGAGTCTCCTGTTGTATTTGTGAGTCCTCCTCAGCAGCCAGCAGCTCTCTCAGCAGCCTTTTTCTTTCTCTTAGCAGCCCCTTTCTCTCTCCCTCAGCTGCCTCTCTTTCTCTCAGCCGTCTCCAGCTGGGGCCAAGACTTGCTCTCTTCCATTCAAATTCCCAGTTCTTGCTCATAATCAAAACTGCAGGCTGTCTCTCAAGGCTTCGGTGTTTCATTGCTTTGCTGATGCTTTCTGGTCTCATGGTCATTGATCTTAACTCAACCAACTCTCAATCCCAGCAATTTGACAGGTCTTCACCTGAAAGCTTCACTGCACCTGGTTCTGTGGATCCTAGTACCCACTACGCCACTCGTGACGGGAGCCATCAAGGGACCCAACTGAGAGTGCCAAATCAGTCCAATTACAACAGGGCAGTTACAGCCCTAGGCTGGGCTTTTCCACTTAAGGCAAAACTAAACTAGGCCAGACAAAAAGGGGGACTTTGGTCTCACCTCACTGGCTAACCACAAGTCACACAAGCACCCTTAGACACCCAGTCTCCCAGCATCACCACCACAGTGCATTCTGTCCTGGGGACAGCGTGGTTATGAAACCAACACCCCAATAAAGAAAAAAGGTCTCTTCTGATCCTAAAAGATCAAGCCCCAGACCCAGGTCAATATACATCAGATCTTACCCCACAAATCACGTTGCTACAATCCTTTAGAATCAGCAATCAAACACACACAAAGGAAAAGGTAGAGATGAGAGTAGAATTGGTTGAAATGGAAATCAATCACACAGTAATGGCAAGAGTTCTTAGTTCAGGCTACAGAGTGCTGAGTAAACTTCTCTATCCAGATTGTTCTGGAAGATCCTCGCTGATGGGTCCTCAGTCCCTGTGTAGAGTCAGCTTCAGGCAAGTCTCCTCCAGAGGTCAGAAGAGGATTGAAGATCAGATGGAGAACTCATCACCGTTCATTCACCTGCATCGGGGCCCACCAATGTAATATATACCATATGCCAGCAATGCCCTCTGCTATGTACATCGGCCAAAACTGGACAGTCTCTAAGGAAAAAGGATAAATGGACACAAAATCAGACACTAGGAAATGGCACATACAAAACCTGCAGAACACTCAACCTCCCCTAATACACAATAGCAGATTTGTGCTAGCTAATCCTCCAGCAGCAAACTTTGTAAACTAGATCAGAGAGAAACGCTGAGCTCCAGTTCATCTGCAAATTTAACACCATCAGTTTAGACTAAATGAAAGACTAAAAAGAAATGGCTTGCCAATTACAGAACCAGTTTCTCCTCCTTGGTTTTCACAATTTCAAACATTGCCGAACAGGCCCCATCCTCCCTGATTGATCTAACCTCATTCTATTTACTTTGCTTGTTTTTATATATAACACATCACCTGTCCTGAAATTTCATCGCTTGAAATCCAAGAAGTGGGTATCCACTCCACGAAAGCTCATGCTGCAAACATCTGTTAGTCTATATGTGCCAGATTCTTACATTTCACAGATGGAGATGATGCACCAGTTTTATATAGACTTTTCCAGGTGAATCTTGTCCTCAAGGTAAACCATATAAAAATATGGAGTTTCAGTCACAAGGAACAAGTTTCTGCATATTTTGCTGAAATACAAGAAGGTCTGCCTTCTCTCCATAACATTCAGGTAGGGCTGATGGCCCTTTTTAATGGCCATCAAGCCAGCTATGCTGGCTAATATCATTGTCTGGGACACTTCCCAGAGGCAGAGCATAATATGTATTACAGACAGATAGAGCCACACTTTATACTTGAAACTACAAACATACAGACATACAGACAGCACATAACTAAGGAACTACAACCCAGAACCTGGTCTTAGACACCTTATATGACCCCTTTACTTAGATTTGTGCCAACACAGGACCTTTGGCTGGCAAAACTCCATGGTTCTATGCTCCCATTTATATCAATAACGCTACACCATAGTCTGGACTCTGGTCTCTAAAAGAGCTGGTACAATCCATAGACCAGTTGTTACACAAAGCTGCTGACTTTGAATCCCTTCACATACAGTAATGGGGAAGTTCTTGGTCTAGGAATAAACTGCAGACTAAATCAAGTTCTGGAGTCCATCCGCTGATACATATTCAGCGCGTATCTAGAGCTTCAGTTTCAGCAAAGTCCTCCAGAGGTATGCGAAGCAGGATTGAAGACAAGATGGGAGATGAGGCATCAGCCTTTTTTTATAGCCCCTCTGCCATGTGGTCTTAAGCTTTGTCCCAAGGACACTCTCTTGATCCAGCACGTGGGCACAGTAAACCTAGAGTTCGCTCCAGGCAGGTCCCTGCAGACCTGTTGAGTCACAAAGGCGATTCGCTCTCAGTGGGTCAACTGTAGAGCTGATGGTCTCAATGGGCCATTACAGGCTAGGTAGAACTTGACACTGAACTTGTCTGGCTGGGGTGTCTCTTCTGGAAGCAGAGCACAGTTTGAAATACGGTATATATTGATTATTCAACAACATCAACTACAAAATGATACACAGTTAGAGATAGCAGCATCATTGTTAATCAGCCAATCAGAACTTCCATAGACCTCTGACAACAACCTTTCTACAATACGCTGCAGTAAATATAGAAATATGGTTTGCACAGTGATCTATACAGTTATGGATTATGTCAATAACGGTTTACAGGAGGAACGGCATCAGTGAGACTGATAGTGGAATACTCGCCTCCAATTTTGGTGTCTTCATTTGAAAAGATGTTGCGTAACAGAGCTGAAGGCACAAAGACACCAAATGTTCTGAGGACTGGAGAGTGAATGCCTTCTAGTGAGCTATTGAAGAGCTCAACCTGTTTAGCTGATCAAAAGAAGATATTTGAAAGGTGACTCTACTGGAAGTGTTGAAGTGCCTTAATGAGAGAAAAGATTGCACAAGGCCTCTTAAAAATAGCAGAGAGAGTAAAGCGTACAAAAAGACCCAATGGCTGGAAGGTAAAGAGACAATTATTACAACTAAGGCACAAACATTCAGCATCGAGGATGATCTACCACAGGAACAAGTTGATTTTCAAGGAAAGTAGATGGATTTCATCTCTTGATGTCATTTCAAGAAGATCATGCCTTTCTGGAAATGTGTTTCAGTTCTAAAAATAGCTATAGTGTCTCACAGAGGTCTGTGATATGGTGGTCAGATTAGGTTGCTCTAATTATCTCTTCACAGCTACCACTGAAACTGAGTGTAGCATTGGGAGCAGCATCTGCTGCTTCTGTCTAGCCGGCTTGCTGCTCAGAAACGAACGCCTCCTTGGAGGTGATCCACAGGTAGCTTCAACCTGTGCCAGCCTGGCCGGGGGCAGAAACATTAGCACAGTGCTGGGAGGGATGCAGCAGTGACATCACAGCTGCCTCTTGCAGGACCTCAGCCCATTGGTCCACAGTGGTGGGGGAGGCAGTGACTCACAGGAGAGATGCTGATATCAGCCAGGCAGGACAGGGTTGAGGCCAGGGAACCTCAGAGACCCCCAGGCTTTGCTGCAGCAAGTCTCCTTCTCCAGGTCTCTCTTTGAGGACTGAGAGAGATATTCGGTTCAGCGACGTGAGCGCCAGGAGGAAACTCTCTCTTTCGAGTTTTCTCCTTCCCTTTTAGTGATTTTATCAGAAAACAGCCGTCCCTGTTTAGGGAAGGTAAGAGCCTCCTGGAGGTGTGAAACCTCCACCAGTCTGATCCATCTGGTGAGAGTTGAATTCTAGGCATGGTGTCATGAGCTTAAGGAGTGCAGAATCTTTATTGCACACCTGGATTTTGTCCTTTTAGAATCACTGGCTGCCAGACATTGGGGTTTGTCCTTTTGTTTCAATTCTTGCTCCATCTTACCTGTCTGATCTCCTCTTTTCTCTTTCTGTCTCCTGCTCTCGTCCTTTCTCCTGTTCCCTCCCAACACCAGGTGCTTTTTCTCCTGCTGGATAAATCGCCACGTTAACTGGATCACCTGAGTTATAGTGTGTATGGCAACACCGCATTTTTTCATGTTCTCTGTGTGTGTATATATATCTTCCTACTGTATTTTTAACTGCATGCATCCGATGAAGTGGGTTTTAGCCTACAAAAGCTTATGCCTCAAATACATTTGTTAGTCTTTATGAAAGGTGCCACACATGTTCTCCTTGTTCTTTGAGCAGATAAATTAATGGAGGTTATGCATTAATGGCTATTAGCCAGGATGCAGTAAGGAATGAGTCCCCAGCCTCTGCTTTGTCAGAGGGCAGAGATGGATGCTGGCAGGAGAGAGATCACGGATCATTAATGCTAAGTTCAGTCCTCTGGGGTACCTGGCATTGGCCACTATTGGCAGATAGGATATGGGGATGGATGGACCTTTGGTCTGACCCAGTATGGCTGTTCTTATGTTCTATGAAGGGAGGGGCAGAGCCTGCAACAGAGTTTCTGCAGTGTAGTGGTTACTATGTCGCTCTCATGCAAGAGGTCCCTGTCTAAAGTCCAGGCAGCAGGTTACGATGACTAGTTCTTCCAGATCCCATGGCCTGTCCTGCCGTTGCAGGGAGCAGCAGTGATTTCTATGCCTGACAGGTCTGTTATACTTCCCGATTCCCATTTTTATTCTGAATGGCCCAGAAGTGGTTTCCTCCCCTCCTGCCCCTCCTGAATGCTTTTCTGGGGATGAAGGCCTGCTGAACAGCTGGAAGATCAGAAGAGCCCTAGATAGACAAGGTGTCTGGGACTCTCATTAGGCAGCACTCGCGATAACAGAGCATGGACACTGCCTGCTGTGCAAGAGGACCCACCAGATGCAGCTTTAAGTCATCTCCAGTCGAGGCCATGAGGAGCAGGTCCTAAAAGTGAAGGCCTGTGCTCAGGAGCTCACAAGTCGCCTCCAGTGAATGCCTCACTCACCGCCAATAGTGGAACCACAGACAGGTCTATTCTGCCTCGGGAAGACTTTACCTTCATCGTAATTGAACCATCGCAGCAAACAGCATGCGCCACTCACAGAACCCGTGCCTGCCCTGCCTCCCAGGATGGCCACGGCAGCCCAGGAGCAGGCATGAAGGATGGTCTGTGAAAGAAAGACAGCAAAGCACTGGGAGGAAATTGAGTGGTGGGCCTACGCTGGGGGTGGGGTGGGTAGGAGGGGTGGTGCAGTCTATGACCAGGTATTAATAATAACCTCTACAGCAGCTCTTGTGATGAGTGGGGGCTAGATTTATGTGCTGCTGTCTGCAGAATGCAAACAGAGCTCCCATTGGCTGGCAGTTCCTGGCCAATGGGAGCTGCAGAGTTAATGCACTGGGGCAGGGGCACAGCACGTGAGACACTCCCCACCTCAGGGGATGCTAGACATGCCAGCCACTTTCTGGGAGCACGGAGGGACGGATGTAGAGTGGCAGGGAGCCACCTTTAGTGCTGCTACTATTATCTCTGCACACCTGCTGGGGAGGGGAGCAGAGGCTCCCATGTGGAGCCTGGGGTAGGGGCAGAGCACGGAGCTGCCTCCTCCCGGTCTATTACAGGAGTGGTGGGTGGGCTTTGGCCTGCAAGGTGCAGCAGGCCTGACTAGATGATCACACTGGTCCTTTCTGACCTTAAAGGCTCTGGAGTCTAGTATGAGAGCAAGAAGAACTAAAAAAAAAAAGAAAATGAAGCATTAGAATATCAGGATGACCCAACTGCTCAATATAGTCCCACCCCTTTCTCCACTGGGTGCTTAACAGACCTGTTGGGATTTGGGATACTGATTCTCATTCCATTGATAAGCTGACATAATATGATTGAATTAAAACCAATTCCCAGTGGAGGAATCATCACATCGGCAATGGAACCCAGGTTAACTGCTGGAAGGCACTATGCTCACCACTATACCACCAATGCATCTGGTGAAATCCTCTAATTTTTCTGCACTTGGTGTCTGTCTGACCCATTTCTCAGCATGAGGCAATGTCTCTGTGGTTCTGCTATTCATCAGGGGAATTTCCCACTGATAACAGTTCTGCTAGCTGTGGGATGGGAGAGAGAAGAGGGGCTTATTCCTGTTTCATCCCTCCATTTTCTGTTCCTCCCCGTCCCCAGGTCCTCCTTCCATTTCAGACTGTGCAGCACACCCTTCCCACACTCCAGACCTTGTGCCCTGGAGCAGTACGATCCCATGAGACTCAGTGACCATGGTCTTTTCCAACCCAGGAGACCCAGCTTAAATCTGAGTTGGCTCTGTCTTCCTGATCCTCCTTCAAGTGGAGATCAAGAGCATGAAGCCTCTGCCTTTAGCCTCCTGGCCCGGAATTAATGTCCCATTTCCCACCATCTGCCTGGAAAGAAAACAAATGTTTCTAACCCAGGAAAGATTTAGCAAGTGACCAGCTACGGAATCCTTCACTCACATTCCTAGAAAGATACAGACTCTCTGCAAAGACACAGACTGATCTGGGGTTCATCTCTGCATGTCCCCAATGGGGGAAGGAAAGACACTGAGGGGGAAGGGAAGAAGATGACAGAAGGAGTCAAATGGGCTAGACTGACAGGACATTTTCTTACCTGGGTTAAAATGTACTAGACTCTAATTAAGCTTAAACAAAACAAAACCCACCAGCTTCTGTTTGAACCAGCTTTCAAGGTTGATGAGCAGCCAAAGTGGTGGCTACAGACACACATAACCACCCACAGCCCAAGCTTCATCTAAGCACCTAGGCCTCATGCAGGAACAAGCAGCTGTGGGTGCAGGTCTGTGGCCTCACCCAGAGTAACACTGACTCATTAGCCACGGAGCTCTAATTGCTTTGCCTAATTCACATGGAAAGTGCCAGGAGGGTGGGATGAGTAAATCTAAACTCTGAAATGCAAGGAGGTTGGGCCCAGAGATTGGACAGGGTCAAGAGAAAGTCTCTAAGAGTATAAAACTGAGACAGTCTCCAGGGGGCACGGCACAACTCAACAGGGAGCCATTCGGGAGGGCTCTCACCCTCTGTTCAATGTCCTGAGAGTGTATTTGAAGATGAAGACGCCCATGGCCACAGGTGACTGGGTATGTCCTGGGTTAAAGAAAAGGACTCCAACAATAGTCTGAATATCATTACCACACTGTCTGACTCCCCTTTCAGTGCGGACAGGCTGTACGTTGCTGGGTGAACGCACAGACCCTGGAGAGCAGGGGCAGCGTTGGTTTCATGGCAGAGAGCCTGGCACTTAGAGACTTTCTACACTTGCTGTTTTGAAGCAATTCAATAAAATAACGTGTGGAGCCACAATGTCTGGTTCAAAAATTCTCAACATCTGGTGCAAAACGCTATTTTAGGATCTAAAACTGAGGTCGCACTAGGACACCTGACCAGAGAGCCCAGTGAAGGTATTGTGCTGCTGGGACTTCTGGAGGGTCCCGCCAAACGCATTTGCAAAGTGTTTTGATTTATTTGATGGACACGAGCACCAGCTACCAGGGCAGCCCTGAGAGTCGCAAGTACTCCAGCTGCCAAGCAGGGCAGTGGAAGCCCAGGTCAGCCGCCGCCTGGCCACTCCCAGAAGTGCTGCCAGAGGCCACCTAAGCTGTGGCTGTCTCGTCTCTCGGTCACTGGTCGTGGCGGGTCCCTGGCCAGCCGCAGCTGGCCGCGGCTGGGGTTGTCCTGGATGCCGTCATCTGAGGCCCAGGAGCCGCTGCCACCAGGCCACTGCAGTCACGGGAGGCTGCAGGTCGCTAACCACATTCACCACCTCCACAGGATGAGACACGAGACAACCCCTCCTGCTGCACTGCAGTTCCTGGAAGGAAAGAGCAGAACAGAAAGACGATAGCTGAGCAGATCTCATTACCTCTCTCCCTGCGTCTCCCCCATTAGCATTATGTAACCCCATCTCACTGTCTCAGGTTAGTGCCATGGGAAGACACTTCAGAGTTCTTAGGGGACGTGGGGGGAAGGGAAGGGACTTCTTCACTTCAGCATTTCTGCTGCTGACAAATTTATTGGGCCAAGCCCTGTGGGGCCTCAGTCAGAGTTGCACCCCACTCCCTTCAGGGAAACAGAGTAGGCAGAGAAGTCGCCCAGCAAAGGAATAAGTATTGACTGGTATGACTGGTTCTGACCGGGGTCCCACGTCCTCTGACACAGGATCATGCAGAAACATGAGCTCTGGCTTGTCCTAAAATGCCAGGACTGTGAGTTCTGGAAAATACAGGGGAGAGGAGCAAGAGGAGAAAGGCAGAGACATTGAGACGAGGAATTGGGGAGAAGGAGAGAACAGAGACAATAAAGGATTGAATGAGAAACAGGTGTCCTAACTCCACTTGCTCATCACAGGTGTTCAGAGAGACAGAAGGCAGGTTTTCCATGGTCAAGTCTGGAACTTAGACTTAAACAATGTGCACTGAAACTCAAGGCTCTACATACCTGATCTCTTCCTCCTCACCTTTTAGGGAAAGATATTAATTTTTATTTTGACGGTTTGGTTTAACCATGATCTTCCCTTTCCCACCTGTACTTGCAATGTGGGTTTATGTTTATTTTGCTTCCTTTGTTCATGTCATTATAACTGTAATTGTTAAATAGAAATCTGCAGGATAAAACTAACTCAAAACTTCATTTCCCACCATGCCGGAACATCCTACAAACAGCTCACGCAGCTGGAATCATAACACGCATGGCCAGGGATGAGACGCAGGTTTCATGTCTGTCCTCTTCCCAGATGACACATCCATCCCTGAAAGCCTCCCATCCTGAACAATGATCTGGTTGACTTGGACACATTTATTGTTTCCATTCTATAGGATAATGTGATTGTACACAATGACTGAAATTAAAACCATCCAGATGAGGAAATAAACAAGAGAAAAGCATATTAAAACACAGCTGGGAATCGTTCCAGATCAACTGTTTGGAAGACACTTACGCATACCACTATACTCAGTGATCCATGCAGAGAAGCTTCTCCTATAGGCCTCCTGTGTGCTGGCAAAGGGGTGAGCATGCATTCAGCAGAGTTAGTGGAGCAGGGTGTGATGGAGCTGGAAGCTACCTGACAGCCGCAAGTAAGCAGAGTTAGATCCCAGAGGGCTGAAAGGCAAGCAGAAAACAGAGCCTACTGGGGAGCTGGTCCCCACACCAGCCCTGGGCCCTAGTGAGAGAGGAACTAGCTCAACTTCACCAGAGCAAGTGCCTCCCAGAGAAGGAAGGGGACAGCTTGTTTATAGACCAGGTTTGTGTTTGTTCCGTTAAGATACGGAGGGGCTGGGGAGGCTGATTCCAGCCCCCAGACTCTGGGAGGATAAGGAACAAATTAGGCTGCCAGTGACCCAGGCAGGAGGAGATGAACTTTGATAGTGACAGATGCCTCTGTCCTAGCTGGGCCTTTGTCTGCCTTCCAGTGACTGCTTGGGGCAACAGGAATGGCAGTCCCACCCTGGGTCTCTCCTGGGGAAATAATGTTTCTGTGCAAAACACCAAAGTTTTTAAAGAAAGGAAGAAAAGGAAACACTACATGATGGGACTAGCACATAAAGGAATGAAACACAAGATGCTTCTCCCATGTGCATTGACTTTTCACCTTGTTTGTGGTGGTGTTGTATCCATGTTGGTCCCAGGGGTCCTCTGGGGCGGGCATTGGCCACTTTCGGGAGAGTGGGCTAGATGAACTGGTCTGACTCAGTGTGGCTGTTCTTATCTTCTAACTGCTGGTTATGGAGGAGACGACCTTCCAGGCGACACAGAACTGAAGAAGGGTGCTGGGTTAGCTCCACAGCTTGTCTCTTTCACCAACAGAGGTTGGTCCTCTACAAGCTCTTTACCACCACCCGCCTTGTCTCTGTTGGATTCTGAAAAGTTTTTCTCTCCACTCCTTGAGAGACGTTAAGTTTCCTTTGGGCAACTATCAGGCTGAAGCAATTGTATTGACTGTGACACTAGAATTGAAGATTTAATATTATAAATAAATGAGTCTAAACCTGAGGTTCTGGTTTTCACATTGGTTTTTCTAACTCCGTTCCCAGTTCTCTTCTAGAAAGGCCTCCAGGACGCCTGCCCAGCCCAGCAAAAGTGGCAAGGAGAAAACCCACACTGCTGCTCTTTCAGGTAGTTGAAGGCTGCTATCAAATCCCCCCTCACTCCGTCAGTCCTCAGTCTGTGGCAGTGCATAGGATTCTTCCCGTCCTAAGTGCAGGACTCTGCACTTCTTCTTTGAACGTCCTCAGATTTCTTTGGCCCAATCCTCCCATTTGTCTAGGTCACTCTGGACCCAAACCCTGTCCTCCAGCACTTGGATTCTTTACATGCTTTCACAGAGCAAAGAGCACATGTTCCATGATTTCATAGGGCAGAGTTTTGTGCTATTGGGAGCTTTCCCTGTGTGGATTTGACAGGTGGATCAACACAGAGACACACTGTGACCCTTCTCAGGGTGCTGAGGACTGTGAGTCTCCTTGTTGCCACCTACCACAAGGAAGAGGGAGTTTTGCATTTGGCAGCTGGATGTTAGTGACCAAACTCACCAGCCTGCTGGAACTCAAGGACTCCTCCTGAGCTACAGCAGCCACCTTAACCCTTGAGTTCCTTCAATGTGTCCTCTGGGGTCCAGCCCGGATCACCAGCTACTGGTGAAATCCCAGATCCTCTCTTCCCCAAGTATCCCAGGTTACTAGTTTTACTGTGGACCATTGCTACTGTATTTCACACAGCACGTGAGTACAGTTATCGAACAAGCAAAAAATTTATTTAACAACGGATAGAGATTTAAACAAATAAACGTGAGTGATGGAAACCAACTGTTACCACTAAACAAAGGCAGAAAATGACAGAATAGAAAGGCCAGCACAAAAAACAGAGAGAGGAACAATAAGATACTAAAAGGACAATGGTTGGAATCCCATTTCTCTCAGTCTTTGGATTGATGGGTACTAGAGCTGTAGCAACAGTTGAGGAACCAGGTAAATTAAATCTAAGGTTTGAGCTGCTAGTGAAGCATTTTCCACACTCACGGCATTCATAGGGCCTCTCCTCCGTGGATTGTTTGATGCCTAATAAGGTGCGAACTGATTGAAGGTTTTCCACACTCAGTGCATTCATAGGGCCTGTCCCCTGTGTGGATTCTCTGATGTACAGAAAGGGCTGAGCTGTGAGAGAAGGTTTTTCCACACTCCCTGCATGTATTTTTTCTCTTTCGCCTGAGGATATCCTGCTGTGTTGTGGTTTCCATGAGGACCTTCTGAGTTCCCAACAGGAAATAAATTTATCCACTTTCTTCCTGGCTGGTTTCCTTTGATCTATTTTGGTCTGTGCTGAATCTCCCAGGATTTTCCCTGCTCATGACTCCTGGACACATTCCTTTTCAATCTTTGAGATAATGCTCTGTTTTTACCCACTGGCTCAACATTTTCAGGCTGAGAATTCTGCTCTTCTTCTCACATGCCATTGCATCACCTGCTGTGATAGAGACAGAAACCTCAGACAGGGATGGAAAGGAAGACCAAACAAAAACAAGTGCTGAAGACAGATCAAATAAAAATCAGGAGCTGAACTCCCCCAAACTCTTCCCCCAAGTAGCAGAGAGGAGGGGGATGAATTCAGCCTTCACATCCCATCCAAATACGCAGGGGAAGGGAGGAGCTACTGCCTGGTGTCTGCTAGGATCTATAGGAAGCCATGAGCTATATTTATCCTGAGGATATGACCCTGCAAGGGACAATAATGAACTGAGAGACTTCCCCAAGGGCTTTGTTGGGCATTCCAGATGTTTCCTTCAGGCACTTACAGATTCTGAGGTGGTTTAATGTTTCCTCACCTGTGCAGGGAGATCTCAGGATCTCTCTTTCCTCTGAACCCTGGAGGTCTGGGACCCATGGCTCTTCCTTGTTCCAGCTGGGAGATCACATCACATTGAAAACTAGAAACTCTGCTCAGTTGAAAGAAAACAAAGGAATTCAGTTGATTTCATAAGACTTGGTCATAAAAACATTCTATTAATTTAACTTCAGTGCTTAGTGTGACCTGGTGGGCCAGGGCAGTTCTCACTGCAAATGCCAAAGTTAGGGCAGGCTGAAAAAGGAGACCAGATGCTCCAAAACTGCTGGTTAACACTGAAGTTAAACTCACCGACCAATCACCAACTGTGCTTCTGATCCCCACATGGGTTATCGAGAAGCTGAAAAAGAAAATCACATGGCCCTTTATCCATCCCAGTTCTCTGGCTCCTAATCACCAGCGAGGTCCAGTACAGTGAGAGGTTATTTAAAAACTCTGCTCACATAAACAAAGTGTTCCTCTGACCCCAAAGCGTCAGCCACATCACCAGGTCAGTATAGGTTTGGATATTACCCAAAATTCCATCCTTCCAGACAATCCTTTAGCATCTAAACTAAAGGTTTAAAAGAAAGAAAGACAGAAAGAAGTTAAATGGGAAAGCAGTCAGATACATTACAAAATGGATATATCAGGTTCTTAGCAGTATTGGTGAGTTGCTGGCTTGAAAGTCCATCTGGAACACATCCATAGCTTGATGGGTCATTCAGTCCTTTGTTCCAGGGTTCAGTTTATGAGAAGTTGCTCCAGAGGTAGGAAGGGGATTGAAGACAAAATGGAGATGATGCAGCTGCCCTTTACATTCCTTTTTGCCATGTGGCCTGTACTTCCTGTGTCCCAAACACAAGCTTCACAGCACGTGGCATGGAAAAGCCTTGGAGTTCTCATTACACAGGCATACCCGGCATGTCTTGCTGACTCAATAGGTGTATCCCCTTGTCCTTTCCATGGGCTCATTGTACAGATGATGACCCTGAATGGGCCATGAAACAGGCTAGGCAGTGTTGATGCCAATATGTCTGGGGTGTCACCCAGAAACACTGCACAAGTCTGGAAATACAGATATACCCACATATCTATAACTCACAATACAAAGGAGATACAAACATAGAAACAAAATTATCATACTTGGCAAATCATAACATTTTCACTGACACTTGGCATGGCATATCTAGCACAATTCATTGCAAATTTCAGATTATATTATTATTTTTATTATTAATACCAAAGTGTCTCACAATTCCATACAGCGTCACACTTGGTAAAACTAGTGAATTCCCAGGACCAGTTCCCAGGTCCTTGAAGATGCCCGAACACTGTGCTTATGAGGGATTGAAATACCCACATATCTGCTGGGAACACACACACAGACACTGTGTCAGTCTATACCCTGTGTTCACTCTTCTAGAAAATTATAATCAATTTTGTACGCAGTATGGCTTGTGAGGTATCATTTGAAAACGCATAATCTACTGAATATTACCCTCCTGTTAAAATGTGTAGTAACACTGTATGTAAAGTTATGAGATTTTAGATGATATTACTGAAAAGTTACAATTCTGGGGAACACCTACAGAGCAGTTCCTCAGAGACAGCAAGGCAAACAGCTGGTCAAACAGCCATTCTCCTGCAGGGGGAAGGTGGGAAGAAGACATTTACATATCATCACAGGGACATCTTGAAGCTGTTGTGGAAAGACCACACGATTGATTTTGAATCAGCTCAGCCTGAGGTTCTTTCTTGGTTAAAAGTGCGTGGGGCAACAGCTATTGGAATACTGTCCCCTGAGCTAAAAATCACTCAAGCCTTTTAAAGCTTAAAACCACAAACAATGACACATACGTTGCACGTTAATTTCCTTATTTGGAATATATTGCAAAATATGATGCAGGTCAAAAGCAAGCTGAACAAGCAGTTTTCCATTTTCGGCCTTTCCTGTTACTGTTATTACACCTGGTGATATGGGAGCAAGACTCTGCATGTCTCAAGAAATGTCACTACCAACCTAGGCCATTTTCACATGCTGGGGTGCAAACCAGAGCAGTGAGGAGTTGTGTCATCTGTAATCCTGGGTGAGATTCAGTGTTCTGCTGCTTGGAGCTCCCTGTCTGGATACTCCCAGCCAGCATTCAAGGACGCACCGAGTGTCTGTGTGATAAGTAACCCTGGACCAGCAGCTCTGACTCCAGCTGCCTGCTTGTTACACTCCAAGCACATTCTGGTTTGGGTAGAGAAGGCTCAGGGTTTGAGAGAAAGCAGGGGGTAGGAAGCTTCTGTTCGTTATGCTGGACCTAACCCCCAGTTTTACTTGAGTAAAGAGGAGCTATTTGACACTGTGTGATACTGCTCCTCTGCTGTGTTCCCGAAGTGTTCTGCAGCATGGGAGGGTCTCAGTGTGTGTGTGTCACTGGCATATTGGGGTGATGCAGAAACAGGACAGAGTAGAGAGTGGCATTGTGGGGCTGGCGTGAACCTCTTCATTTCCCCTTCCAAGAACCGAAGGGACAGGAACCCTTACCCAGCGAGGTCACAGTCTCATAGTTCTCCTGCATGACATCCCAGTAGAGGGCTCTCTGAGCGGGGTCCAGCAGAGCCCACTCTTCCTGGTGAAATGCACAGCCACCTCCTCGAAGGTCACCGGCCCTGAAAGAGCAAGAGTCCAACACTCAGGACCTCTTTCCCACTCACAGCCCCACTATTTGTGGCAGAGAGGAGCGAATCAAATGGAAGCTCTGAGTGGATCCCACTCAACAGAGTCCCATCCTGACCCCGCTCAGCGTATCCAGCAAATACCAGGGTGAGGGGACGAAGAGAGAGCCCCTTGTCTCTCCCAGCAGATCCATCACACCCCACTGGCCACCGACTGATTCAGGAGTTGGAGCCCTAGTAGGTCCAGGGAGAGCTCCCTGGTAGGAAGCCCAATAACCTCCTCATTGTGAGGAGCGGGATATGAAGGGAGAGGCAGCTCCAACAAGCCTGACTCATGGGTGCCCCCTTCATATCTCACAGCAGCTGCTGGTTAGTGAGCTCAGGCTCCAGCACGATGAGTCTGGTGAGTTTTACCAGCTCCATGTAGGTGGGCTATTTTCTTTCTTCACAAATTAGGGCATTTCCACCTCCCAACCTCCTGGGTCTGTTCCTAGAATCTAGGCCACTTATTAAATAACTCCCAGCGGGTTTGCCACACCCTGGCCTCCTGCTTTTCCCACCCTGTGCATTTCCTGCCCTGCTCCAACCTCCAAACCAGACTGTGCAAACCTTCCCATCTCCAGTGTATTTCTCCTCTCCTCCAGCAGGAACCCATCAGCAACCCCGATAATCTCTACCTGAGTTGGCTCCACTGCAGCCATTTCTCTTCCCTGTCCCACGCCAGGCTGGGATGAGCTGGAGCAAACATGGACATCATTCTGCAGCCTGTCTGGGGAGAAGGCAGTTGTGGGCGTTTCAGAACCAGTTTTAGTTAATTTCACATCAGAATTCCCCAGGCCCTTTCCTGCAGACAGACACCTAGATCCTGCCATGCTGGGAAATGCTCAATCTGTTTATTACAATGTAGACCTGGCCCCTCCTGCCAGGCTAAGCCCAGACACATTTTAACCTCCTTCTCCCTCCCCTCACCCTGCAACGAAGTCTCTGAACACAAGGCTAGAAACCAAAGGAGTCACTGTGGGGATCCTCGACACTGATCCCACGGCAGCCACACCCCAGCAGGGGAATATGGAGTCAGGAAATGGCTTTTCCTCTGTCTGATCCTTGTTTTGTCCACTGGAAAGTGGTTCTGCCTAGGGATGAAGCAATACATGTGTCTGGGCGGACTAGAGAGCTGGAAATCTCTCCCCCCTCATTTCTACCACTGCCCCTTTCAGTCGCTCCTTCCCGTCCTCTCTCCCTGCCCCTCTGGATGGGACAGTCCCATTCCTGAGGGCTTTGCTCTCCCAGGGCTGGATTTTCTCCTGGCAATTGCTACTGGGAGGAGAAATGAGGAGGGGCTGTTTGTGCAGAGTCACTTTCTTGCCAGTCCCCAGCACTTTCCCTGAGATCTGTCAGTTACCTGGAGACTCTGGCTCAGAATTTAGTATTAACAGGGCCCAGGGCTGCCCAGGGCTAGGACCAGCTGGAGAAAGTCATCCTGGGCCAGGCAGAGAAGCAGCTTTAATTCAGGTCACTTCCCAGCACAGAACCCCACTGGGGAGCAGCAGCTGCTAAGCCTGGTCTCCCCAATCACAATGGAGGCTGCAGCGTCTGACCCAGGAAGCTGAACCCCAGTATCCTGAGCAGAGAGGGACAGAGCGTTTGAGCAGCTTCCCTCCTTTCGCTCTCTGGGGAGAGCAGCTAATGAGCCCCTCCTCACAGGGGAGAATTGCTGATCTCATTTGCCCACCTGTCGATCCGGAGTCACCCTGTCTTTCCATACAGTGACTCTGGATTAACAATGGTCTCAATGAAACCAGAGTTCAGAAACAATGAGTCCAGAATCCTGTGGAAGAGACCATTGTGCGGCAGTGCTGACCCCGCTCCTACCTCCCTCAGCCCCCAGATCCAGGACAAGGACTGGACAATCTAGGACAATGGAACTGGAAGTTCCTGCAGTTTTCAAGAGGGCAGAAGAGCAAAAATCTGTGATTTCACCTCACAGTGTCTGATAAGTGGCTAGAAAGTTATCACAGTGACTGGGCCTGGCTAGGGAACGTCGGGCAGTGCTTGGAGCCAGGATTCTGGCATAAGCTAATCAGGGAGAAGAAGCGAGGTCGGGAGCAGCCCCCAGAGCGCCAGTCAGCCCCCGCCCCCTAGATATTCCCTGGGACCCAGCCCCCAGAGTCTGTAGCCAGGGACCTCAGATACCCCTCAGAGCCCCACTGGCCAGAGAACCCCACCAGACCGTCACTGCCAGGTTGAGAATCCCAAAGGGTTACCCCCTCACCCCAAGAGACCCCAAAGCCAGACACCTCCCAAAGGACCTCCCACTGGGAACTCACTGCCTGCCTAGGATCCCCTCCCCGCCTCCAGCAGGATCTGCCCTGCCTTTGCCTGCACCCCTCCTCCCCCCTGCGGGATCCCCTGGTGCTTTACAGGGGCAGCCCCTGGCCTAGCGCCGGGGATTCTCCCACACCCACTCTGTGCACTGGGCACGGCAGCGATCCCAGGAGTCTGCGGGGGAAGCCCAGACAGAGCCCCGGGCACAGCACCAGGCTCCTCTAACCCCCGTCCCGCCTCCCAAGAGACGCCCACCCCGGCTGTTCTGCAGCCAACAGGCCCCAGCGATACCCACCTCCAGGACCCACAGCCTCAGGGCTGGGCACATCACACCCACCCCTGAAACCCCAAATCTCCAGAACCCACCAACCTCACTAGGGTACCCCTGCCCAGCCACCCAGAGCCTCCCCACCACAATCCCCCTTTCAGCTGCTATCTCCCCACAGCCCCACCCCACCCAGCAACACTGTTACCTCACAGTGCCTGAGAAGTGGATAGAAAGTGACCACCGCCCCTGCTGGCCAGTCACACAGGCAGAGGGAGCCCTGGGGGATGTCTCTTGAACAGGAGTATGGAAGGCCTGGAGGGACAAAATAGGTAAGAAATGTCCATGCCCTGTCACTCGCAAATAATGGCCACCCTGGATCCACCCCAGAGGTGGCTGCATCTTTGCACTGTGGGAAGCAACCCCTCACAGAGGCCATTTGCCATGGGATTTGCGATACTTCTCAACTCACACTGCGTATTTGATAACACAAGAGAAAACACCAAGATCTGAGGGGATTTTATATCGCTGTTAACAGTGATGAGCTGCCAAAATCTTAACAACCGGTTTCCTATAAAAAGTTCTGATTTAACAATGGGTTCCTATAAAAGTTCTGATTTAAGGGGATGCGACAGCATGTATTTTTGTACCAATAGGGTTACCATATGTCCATATTTTCCCAGGAGGTGATTAAGAACTGAAAAGCCTGACATGTCCAGGAAAATACAGATGTATTTTAACCCTACCTAAAGTTCTTTTTAAAAAGATGGGGCTGAACTAGAAATGAGCTCCGTTTCACATGTGTGGGTGGTGATCAGGGACAGTCTCAATTTTGGGTCTTTTTCTTATAGGCTCCTATTACCCCTCACCCCGTCCCGATTTTTCACACTTGCTGTCTGGTCACTCTAGGGTGTGCACATGTGTGGGTCCCAGCTGCTCCCTGCCCCTCATTAAAGCAGGTGTGCAGGGTTACTGCCCTGGGAACTGCAGGGCACCAGTGGATGTGGGGCTGGCTGCAGATAGAGGCGTGGGGCAGGGCTAGCTGGAGGCAGGGAGTGACACGGCTGGCTGGGGCAGGTGATGCAGACGGGCGGGCTGCGGGTGGCTGTGGGCAGGGGTGGCTGCGGTGGCTGTGGGCAGAGGCTGGCTGCAGGGCAGGGGTGGCTGTGGCAGGGGCTGCAGGCAGAGGCTGGCTGCGCGGGCAGAGGGTGGCTGTCAAGGGCTGGCTGCAAGCAGAGGGCGGCTGTGGGCAGGGGCTGGCTGCGGCAGAGGCGGCTGTGGGCAGGCTGCGGTGGCTGTGGGCAGGGGTGGGGCAGAGGGCGGCTGTGGGCAGGGGCTGGCTGCGGGTGGCTGCAGGGGCGGGGCAGGGGCGGCTGTGGGCAGGCTGGCTGCAGGCAGGGGTGGCTGTGGGTGGCTGGGGGCAGGGGCTGGCTGTGGGCAGGGGCTGGCAGGAGGCAGGGGCTGGCAGGGGCTGGCTGTGGGCAGGGGTGGCTGGGGTGGCTGGGGCAGTGAGGCGGGGGCAGGGAAGGCGGGGAGGGGCGCAGACAGGGGCTGGGGCAGGGCAGGGGTGCAATGGGGGTGGCAGGGCAGTGGGTGCAGACAGGGGCTGGCTGTGGGCAGGGGTGGCAGGGCAGGGGTGCAGACAGGGGCTGGGGGCAGGGAGGGTGGCAGGGCAGAGGGTGCAGACAGGGGCTGGGGCAGGGGGTGCAATGGGGGCAGGGCACAGGGTGCAATGGGGCAGGGCAGGGGTGGAGACAGGGGCTGGGGGCAGGCAGGGGTGCAATGGGGTGGCAGGGCAGGGGTGCAGGCAGGGGCTGGGGGCAGGGCAGGGGTGCAATGGGGCAGGGCAGGTGCAGGCAGGCTGGGGCAGGGCAGGTGCAATGGGGTGGCAGGGCAGGGGTGCAGACAGGGGCTGGGGCAGGCAGGGGTGCAATGGGGTGGCAGGGCAGGTGCAATGGGGTGGGCAGGGCAGGGGTGCAGACAGGGGCTGGGGCAGGGCAGGGGTGCAATGGGGTGGCAGGGCAGGGGTGCAATGGGGGTGGCAGGGCAGGGGTGCAGACAGGGGCTGGTGACAGGGGCAGGGGGTGCAGACAGGGGCTGGGGCAAGGCAGGGGTGCAATGGGGTGGCAGGGCAGGGGTGCAGACAGGGGCTGGGGGCAGGGCAGGGGGTGCAGGCAGGGGCTGGGGGCAGGGCAGGGGGTGCAGACAGGGGCTGGGGGAGGGTGACAGGGGCTGGCTGCGGCAGGGGGTGCAGGCAGGGGGCTCTGGGCGGGGGAGGGGCGCCGACACTCTCACGGGGCTGGGAGCAGCAGGAGGCAGCCGGGCACCCACCAGGCAGCAGCAGGAGCCCCAGGCCAGAGCTCCAAAGAGCAGCAGCAGCAGGCCAGGAGGCAGCTCACGTGGCTCCCGCAGCGCCGCGCCCGGCGGCCGGGAGGAGGAATTGCACCTTCCCAGCCAGAGCCCATCCAAGCGACCCGGCTCCAGCTCCCCCTGCCCCCTGCCCTGCCCTGGCAGAGACCCGGCACCTCCTAGAATATCAGGGCTGGAAGGGACCTCAGGAGGTGTCTAGCCCAACCCCCTGCTCAAAGCAGGACCAATCCCCAACTAAATCCCCAAATGGCCCCCGCAGAGTCAGCTCCCAGCCCTGGGTTTAGCAGGCCAGTGCTCCAACCACTGAGCCATCCCACCCCACGCCAGGGGCAGCCATGTGCTGGGGAATGACTCAGGCAACAATTTCCCACCTACACAAGGACAAATCGCTGCAGATCAACTGGGTGGGAAAAGGCCCCTCACTAGAGAAGATTTTAAACTGACGTTTGAGACTCATGGGGAGAACGGGGGAAATCGGGGGAGATGGGAGAGCTGATCATTGGAGGGGATGGAAATCGCCCAGATTTTATAGCCCCTGTGAGATACTGAGAGAGAAAAGGGCAGAACTAGAGAGAATTTGTATCGGGGCGAGAGGCAAGTGGCACAAACAGGGAAGGATCCAATTAACTCACCTCCCCTTCGCCCCTGGGAATTTCCTGGCTGCCCAGAGACAGTTCAACCCCCCATGGCCCACTGACCTTCCCCTACAACTCCAGCTTCTCCTCCCTGCCTGACACCCCATCTCCCCACACCACAGGATCCCCGCCAGGCCCCAGTCTCTGCCCCCAAATCCCACTGGGGCTGAGGCAGCTCTGAGGCTTCTCCCAGGTTCCCGGGCAGAGTCACTTTCCTGCCCAGCCCCAGTGCCCCCGGGGTCTCTCACTCCCGGGGGCTCCGTGGGAGGCTGGACACCAGGGATGCAGGACGGCAGGAATGGGGTGACAGGCCTCCTGTTCCTCAGTCTCACGGCGGGACCCAGGGGCTCGTCACTCTCGGCTCGGGAGCGCTGGGAAGACCGACCGTGGAGGGGCCGTCGTTGGGGCGGCCCCGGCAGGCGCTGAGCACGTCCTTATATCACTTCTGTGGTGGGAAAAGTGCTGAGGAGATGGAACGCTGAGGGCTGGTTTTGGCGGGAAAAACCGGTTTGGACTGGTTTGAGCCTGTCCCCTGATGGTAAACAAGTCCCCTCTCAGAGATGGAGTCCAGGGGTCAATAGTTCATATGCTCCAGATTGGATCTTATTTTAAAGCCAGTGATTTACTTCATAAACATCTTATTAACCTACTAATGGAACCTATTGAACAGTTCATACTTCTCACACCTAACAATGAGATTAAAAAAAAAGAACACAGACAAACCATGTCAGTAACGGCTAATGTCCCAACTTGGAAGCACGTGAGCTTGTTGCAGGGCTGCTGCTCAGGGACGGGAGCCTCCTGGCACCCCAGCCTCCAAAATCACTCAGGCTGCACTTTCTGCACGACTAGGTGCTGGCTGAGGGGGGCGTGCGAATTGGTGGCCTCTGCTGCAGGTGATGGGAATCGCAGGTATTTAAAGCCATGGCCTAGAGGAGGGAAGTGCCTAAGTCCAGAGTCTGCAGCTGCCTAGGGCCAGCGCTGAGGATTTAGAGTCCCTAGTGCTGCCGTTGCAAGGTTCAAGCAGGCTCAGCCCTGGCATTGCCACCCCTCCTGCGGCTAGTAGCTGCAGCTGGCTAAGGCTGGCCTCTGGGAACTGGCCCCATGGCTGTAGCCAGAGAAGCTACAAGTGGCTCTGTGACTCCTGGGGCCATTAAACTAGAGCAGCTAAAGACACTGGAGTTCACCTCAAGGAACAGAGGTCACCAGTAGGACAGGAATGTCAAGGGGAGCAGGGAAAGAGGGAGCAGGTCAGGCTGGCAGAGGGAGCTTCCAGCTGGGTGGGAGCATTTCCAAAGTAGAAAGGAAACAAGCATGGGGAGAGGTGGTGGTGACCAGGTAGCAGACTAGCATGTAGATGGGAGCAGAGGGAGAGAGGCTGGTGGCTTCAGATTCCCAAGGGCTAAGTCCTGACCTTGGGGAGATGGTGTTTGCAGGTGGCTGGCTCACATGGCAGGATGGGGGCTGAGGGGGGAATCTGTCAGAAGTGATCAGGTGTCTGCTGGCTTTAGAACTCTGAGCTGAGACTAGGACCACATGCCATGACTGGTGACATGGAGGGTACTGGAGACATGGCTAGAGAAGGTCTGAATGAGGAAGGAGATAAATCTGTGGGGAGTTTCCTTGATCACTATGAAAGTTCTGCTCACTGTGGACACTGGTAAACCCACATGGGTGTACAGCTCAATAAGAAAACCCGGGGGCTGAGGGAGCTGTGTATAGCAATGCGTACAGTCATGGAGAGGTGTGTGATCAAAATGAAAAATGTCTCTGAGGTTC
Source organism: Mauremys reevesii (assembly GCF_016161935.1). Classification (NCBI taxonomy): domain Eukaryota; kingdom Metazoa; phylum Chordata; order Testudines; family Geoemydidae; genus Mauremys; species Mauremys reevesii. The sequence continues at coordinate 35,479,005 of NC_052636.1, read as the reverse complement.
AGTACCGGGTATGCTATGGCACCAATGGCACTGCCCCACCGGGCCCATACTCGGAGCCCACAGTGACTACATAGGGGCCTGTCACCAGATGGAGCAGACTGAACAGGTTTCAAACCTCCAGGAGGCTCTTACCTTCTAAACAGGGACGGCTGTTTTCTAGTAAAATCACTACAAGGGAAGGAGAAAACTCGAAAGAGGTTCCTCCTGGCGCTCACGTCCGTGAACCCGAATACTCTCTCAGTCCTCAGAGAGAGACCTGGAGAAGGAGACTTGCTGAAGCAAAGCCACAGGGGTCTCTGAGGTTTCCCTGGCCCCTCGCCCCTGTCCTGCCTGGCTGATGTCAGCATCTCTCTGTGAGGTCACCACCTCTCCACCACCTTGGACCAATAGTCTGAGGTCCTGCAAAAGGCCTTTGTGATGTCACTGCCACACCCTCCCTTGCTGTGCCAATGTCCTGCCCCGGCCAGGCACTTTGCAGGTTTGAGCTACTCCCTGTGGATCACCCCACTCAAGGAGCGTTCGTTCTAGGCAGCAAGCCGGCTAGACAGGGAAACATCAGACGCTGCTCCCAATGCTACACTCAGTTTTTCAGAAATGAGTCGACTTTATGGCCAGAAGAGACCATTAGAGCATCTAATCTGACCCCCTGCATATCACAGGCCTCCTGTATGACACAATAGCAGGTGAGGGTGGGGGCTGAGGAAGCGAGTGGGGGGGCAGGTGAGACGGTGGCTGGCCCCAGCTCACCTCCACTCCGCCTCCTCCCCTGAATGCCCCGCCTCGCTTTCCCCCCTCCCCCTGCTAATCAGCTGTTCGCGCAGGAAGCCTTGGAGGGAAGAGAAGCCGTGTGGCGGCTTCGCGCTCAGGCCCAGCAAGGTGGAGATGGAGACGAGGTGAGCTGGGGCAGGGGGGCCGCCCACACCGCAACAGGTAACCCGGGGGGGGCACTGGGGAACCGCTCCCCACCCCAGCTCACCTACCTCCCCTCTGCCTCCCTGGGCCTGAGCACGAAGCCGCCATTTGCTTCTCAGCCCTCCCAGGCTTCCCGTGAACCGTCAGGGCAGGGGTTCCTGGGGCGGTCTGGGGACTGGGAGATGGGGTGGTTGGTTGGGGCAAGGGTCCCAGGGGGCCCATCAGGAATGAGTGGAGGGGTTGGATGGGGTGGCAGGGGACAGTAAGGGGACAGGGAAGGAGGGTAGATGGGGTAGGGGTCCCGGGGGGGGGTCAAGGAACGTGGGGGTTGGATGGGGCAGGAGTCCTGGGGGCAGGGGGGGGCCACAACCCCCATGTGGGGTGAGGAGGGAACTAGTTGTTAAGATTTTGGCAGCTCATCACTCGCCACGGGGTGGGAGGCTGAGGAGGCGAGCGGGCGGGCAGTGGTGGGGTGAGTATGCGAGCCAGGAGCGGAACGGAGGTGAGCGGGGCGGGGTGAGCCGGGGGAGTGGGGTCTGAGGAGGCGAGTGGGCAGGCAGGCAGGTGAGCCGTGGGGGGCTGAGGCGAGTGGCCGGGTGAGCCGGCGGCAGGGGAGGGGGGTTGAGGAGGTGAGCGGGGGGTGGGGGGCTGAGGAGGTGAGTGGTGAGTCAGTGGATGACCTGTTCTACTGATCTGGTCTGGCTCCCAGCCCCTCTCCAAGGGTTGCAGCTGTCTGGAGATGCTGCCTTCCTCAGTCCCACCTCATTCACTCCACAGGGCAATTGATTACCAAGGGGGGGGGGGGGAGATCTTATTCTACTTCTAGCAAAAAGACATTTTTCTTTTACCTTAATTATACTACCTTAGGGGCCCCCTATAACATATTAACAAGGTTAATTACCGCTGTTTTGGCAGGGCGGTGCTGGGGAAGGAAGGTTTGTTTCCACGGGGCGGGCGGCATTGGGGGGTGTTTCGGGGGCTGGGAGGCACTGGGGGGTTGTTTTTGCAGGGTAAACAGTGCTGGGGGGCTGTGTTTCAGGGGGGCTGGGTGGCGCAGGGGGGGTGTTTCAGCAGTGCTGGGGGGGTTCGTTAGGGCCGGGGGGGTTTCAGCCCTCAGCTGTTTTCTTTGGAGTAATATTGTCCTCGCCACTTTACGAGCTGTGCAGGCCTGGACTAAACCACAGACTCTGGACTCACATTCAAGTATCCTGCAGTCTGAACTTCGCATCTGATACATTCCCTCATTGGCTACCACTGTTTGCCCAGCAGGGAAGTGCTCCTTGTCCAACAAGGCAGCCAGATTGGGACCCGTAGGCATGGAATGGCTCTGAAGGAATCAGCTGTTTCTCTCTGTACTTCATGAAACTTTGGATCCAAATGATAAAAGACAGTTGTGCCCAATTTAATCATGGCGTCCTTTACGAGTGTGACCAATGCCACTTAACTAGGGAGCAGGTTCTAAAAATAGTTTACCTGGGCCACAGATCACCATAGCTTCCATCTCTGGGGTGAAAATCAACCACTAGTACCTGCAATTTCTACCTGAGCTCTTGTCAAATCTTTGACCTTCTTTGGAGTAATTTTACACTTCTCTGGCGTAGAATTCTTCACCAACCGCAGAACAGATCAGTAGCGACAGTGAGGTACAACTGCCCCAACTATGCCCTTTTATTTCTTTAATCTGGTGGCACAAATTTAAACTAGGGACTAAATTCAGGTGCGGCTTAGAATCCCTGTAAGACAACAAATGTCAGGTCTCTATTAAAAATAGGTATCTTTCTGCAGCTATAGCACATTCAACATGGATTTCATTTGCAGCATCTCCCAGAGGTGAGTTGAAGAGAAAAGTCATTTCCATGTTTCCCATCTCTACCTCGATAGGGATTGTATTTCCCAAATAATAGGCAACATGCAGCTAATGAGGAAGGAGATCTCTTCAGGAGCGACCTGCAGGGCCTAGCCCACAACTGCTTTGGGAGCCCAATGCATGGGCACTTTGTTTAGTTACAAGTTATTTATGAGGGAATCCTCTTCCCAGTCCTTTAGAAAAAATACTGACCTAACCAACTGCACAACAGGGGGATTGGGATGGTGATGGGGAATAAGGGAATCCCTCTGATTTACCCCATCTTCTTCTATTGTTACAGAGGGTGAAATGACATTTTCCCCTATCCCTGCCCTGTTCCTGCTCTTTGTTATAGTTCAATATATTTGAAGTGAGGAAAATGGTAGTAAAAATATCTGCTCCCCAGCACAACCTGAACCAACATCTGAGCAACTGGGAATGAAACAATTGGTTCCCCAAGGGAGAACTCGATGACTAACAATTGCTGTGAAATGGGGGAACAGTATAACCTTGATGCTCAGGGGTTGTTTAGACTAGGGAAAGTGATGGAGTTTAGGTCAGGACAAGGGGGAAGCTAATGGCAGCCACTGCACCTGGGCTGCATCTGCACAACAACTATAATTGTCTTTTTACTCCAAGATCACTAATTTGAGCAGCCAACGCCATGTACAGCCCTAGTGGCTGTCAGGCACAGGTAGTTTTTGCCTCAGTGTAGCTTGTTGGGATCAAACCTCTCTCCCACCTGGAGGGATGAACATTCCTGGCAGGAGGGACACACACTCCTACGACTCAGAAGGAAAGGAGTTGATAGAAAAGATCATAGGACTGACCCCAAAGAAGGGTGAGCTGCAAAAGGCAGAAGCAGGCAACTCATCTGGGGGAGTTGAGCTACTACAGTGAAGATGGTGCAAAGATCACTATATGGGAATTAGCAAATGTGATTAAAAAAAAAAAAAACCTTTCTCCAGCCCTAGTCAAGGGATTTATAACAGTTCACTCAGTTGACCAATAGTCTGAGGTCCTGCAAAAGGCCTTTGTGATGTCACTGCCACACCCCTCCCTTGCTGTGCTAATGTCCTGCTCCTGGCCAGGCACTTTGCAGGTTTGAGCTACTCCCTGTGGATCACCCCACTCAAGGAGCGTTCGTTCTAGGCAGCAAGCCGGCTAGACAGGGAAACATCAGACGCTGCTCCCAATGCTACACTCAGTTTTTCAGAAATTAGTTGACTTTATGGCCAGAAGAGACCATTAGAGCATCTAATCTGACCCCCTGCATATCACAGGCCTCCTGTATGACACAAGAACTACTTTTGGGGCAACACGTTCCAGAAAGGCATCTAGTCTTCATTAAATGACATCAAGAGATGGAGAATACACCTTATTACAATATTTGTGCCTTAGTTGTAAAATGAATTTGTCTCTTTTCACCTTCCAGACATTGGGTCTTGTTATGCCTTTCTCTGCACGATTAAAGAGCCCTTTAATATCCAATCTTTCCTCTCCATTAAGGCAGTTCAATGAAGTCACCTTTCAATCTTCTTTTGATAAGCTGGACAGGTTGAGCTCTTTCAATAGCTCCCTAGAAGGCATTTTTCTCCAGCCCTCAGAACCTTTGGTGGCTCTTTGCTGCCCCAGCTCCAATTTCACAACATCTTTTTCAAACGAGGACACCAAAACTGGAGGCAGTATTCCAGTATCAGTCTCACTGATGCCGTGTCACCTCCTGTGACGTTATTGACATAATCTGTAACTGTATAGATCACCGTTGTGACCACTGTTGTATATTTGCAGCCAATATTGTAGAAAGGTTGTCGTGTAAGGGGTCTGTGGAGGGGTTCTGATTGGCTGATTATAATGATGCTATCTCTAGATGTGTATCATTTTTGTAGTTGACGTTATGAGTATTGGCTCTATGCTGCCTGTATTTCAAACTTGTGCTCTGCTTCCAGGGAACAGCCCAGCCAGAGAAGTTGGTGTCAGTTCTGCCTAGACTGCTTGATGGCCCATTAAGGACCATCAGCTACACAATCGACCCATTGAGAGAAGGCAGATATGCCTTGTGACTCAGCAAGGTGTGCAGGGACCTGCCTATGGACAGAACTCTAAGGTTTTTCTGTGCCACATGCTGGATAGAAGCAGCAAAGAGTCCTGTGGCACCTTATAGACTAACAGATGTTTTGGAGCATGAGCTTTCTTGGGTGAATCCCCACTTTGTCAGATGCATGTAGTGGAAATTTCCAGGGGCAGGTATATATATGCAAGCAAGAAGCAAGCTAGAGATAACGAGGTTAGTTCAAACAGGGAGGATGAGGCTCTCTTCTAGCAGTTGAGGTGTTGTCACCGCCTGCTTCTTACTTGTTAGTCTATAAGGTGCCACAGGACTCTTTGCTGCTTTTACAGATCTAAACTAACACAGCTACCCCTCTGATACTGGATAGAGTGTCCTTGGGACAAAGAACACAAAGACCACATGGCAAGAGACTATAAAAAGCTGATGTTTCGTCTCCATCTTATCTTCAATCCTGCTTCATACCTCTGGAGGGACTTTGCTACAAACTGAAGCTCTGTACTAAGGACTGAATGACCCATCCCAGCTGTGGATGGACTCCAGAGACTTGATTTGAACCTGCAGTTTATTCCATCACTGCTACAAGCCTGAACCAAGAACTTTGACATTACTGGATGTAACTGATTTCGTTTAACAATTTTAACTCATCTATATTTCTTTCTTTTTATGAAGAAACCTTTAGATTTTAGATGCTAAAGGATTTGCAAGAGCGTGATTTGTGGGTAAGATCTGACTCATCTATTCACCTGCATCTGGGGCTTGGTCCTTTGGGGTCCTTTGAGATAACCTTTTTTCTTTTACTGGGGTATCGGATTTCATAACCATTCATCCCCATAAGGAGCGGTGCTGGTGGTGATACAAGGGAACTGGAATAGCTGAGGGAATTGCTTGTATGACGTCCGATTAGCCAGTGGGGTAAAACCAAAGTCCTCTCTGCATGGCTGCTGTGACGTACTTTAAAAGTAAAGGGCACCCAGCCTTGGGCTGTGAGTGCCCTGCTCCAAGCAATTTGTCCTGAATTGATACTCTCAATAGTGTCCTGCGAGTGGTCGCACTGTTACAGGGGTCGTCCGGGATTACAGCTGGAAACTCTCCGAAGCTCAGGATGCGCTTCCTCAGCTAGGAAGTACGTAACCCACACACCTCCAGGGTGTGGTGGGGAGTCCCAGCTAGTGGCACCGGGATCACTTAGAGGGAGAGATAAAATGAGTCTTTTCTACAGTCTTAGCCAGCAGCCAGGTGGCTTTCAGTTCATGCTGTGGAGGCCCACACACTAAGCTCCTGAGTTCCCAGTTTGATCCCACCCACCGACAAGTCACCGACCCGGATCTGTCAGTGTAACAGACACAGCTGCCACCCCAAGAAGGAGAGAGCTGCCTTGCCATACCCGGCCGCAAAGAGGTGCCAAGCAGTGAGCTGACACCGTTCAGAGCTTCCTGTGACAAACTGCAAACTTTGGACAATAGCAAGGTGGTAGGAAATGTTGCCCTCAGAGTGGCCTGGGTCAGAGCCCATGGGGGGCCCTGGGCTCCCCTGCCATCTGCCATGCCCTTTCCCCCGAAGGACCGAAACCCTGACCACTAGGCAACTTCCCCAAGAGCGAAGGCCATCACAAGGCATCTGTCTTCGAAAGTTTGCAAAGGATGCTGGAGCAGAAAGGGGAGAGAGGATGAGGGTGGCTCTTGGGAAGAGGGAGGGAGGGAGGGAGCCTTATGAGAATCTCTTGTTTATCACCATCAACCCAATGATCAGATCATTGATGCCTAGAATCTTCCCTGACATGTTGTAATTGATTGGATCTAGGTTTTAAAATGGGTACCACATTTGCAGACGGAGAAATGTCAGCGAGTTTAGTGGAAGGCCATTGCAAGCTCAGCTAATTATGCAAAGTGGCTTATGGCCCATCTAACAAGCTCCTCACACAATAGCTCCCAATTTTCATTCACATTGTTCTGTTTAGAGTTTTTCTCCAAAACACTTTCCCTAAACATTTTGGTCAGCTTTGGAAAGTTAACCCTTTCAGTGCACCAAATATAAATATTGCTGGTGGGGACTGCCCTCTATTGGTCATAAGAACGGCCATATTGGATCAGATCAATGGTCCAGCCAGCCCAGAATCCTGTCCTCCCACAGTGGCCAATGCCAGGTGCCCGCGAGGGAATAGACAGAACAGGGAATCATCAAGCAATCCATCCCGTCCCCCATTCCCAGCTTCCGGCAAACAGAGGCTGGGGACAAGAGCATGGTTTTGTATCCCTGCCAATCCTGGCTAATAGCCAATGATGGACCTGTCCTCCATCAACTTACCTAGTTCTTTGATGGACCCTGTTATAGTCTTGGCCCTCACAACATCCTCTGGCAAAGTTTCCCCAGGTTGACTGTGTTGGATGAAGAAATACTTCCTTTGGTTTGTTTTAAATCTCTGCTGTCTATTCATTTCATCGGGTGACCCCTAGTTCTTAGTCATCTCTTTTCCAAGCTGAAAACTCCCCTCAGTCTTATTAATCTCACCTCACATGGAAGCTGTTCAAGATCCCTAATCATTTTGGTTGCCCTTTTCTGTACCTTTCCCAACTCCGATATATCTTTTTGAGATGAGGGCCAGCTCCACTATTCAAGATGTGGGCATACCACAGATTTATAGAGAGGCAATATTATATTTCTGTCTTGTTAGCCATCCCTTTCCTAATGACTTCCCAACATTTTGTTGGCTTTTTTGACTGCCGATGCACATTGAGTAGATGTTTTCCGAGAACTATCCACAGTGACTCCAAGATCTCTTTCTTAAGTTGCAAGAGCTAATTTAGACCCCATCAGTTCAGATGTAGAATTGGGATCATGTTTTCCCATGTGCATTACTTTGCATTTATCCACATTGAATTTCATCTGCCTTTTTACTGCCCACTCACTCAGTTTGGCGAGATCCCTTTGTCACACTTTGCACTCTCTTTTGGACGTAACTAAATTGAGTTGGTTTGTATCATCTGCAAATGTTGCGACCTCACTGTTTACCCCTTTTTCCAGATCACTTCAGAGTATGTTGAACGGTGCTGGTCCCAGTACAGACCCCAGGGGGACACCACTATTTACCTCTCTCCATTCTGAAAATCAGACCCTTTCTTTCTTGCCTTTGAACCAGTTACCTATCCCACAGAGGACCTTCCATCTTATACCATTTTGCTTCAGAGCCTTCGGGGAGAGACCTTCTCAAAGGTTTTCTGAAAATCTAAGTATACTATATCCACGGGATCACCTTTATCCACATGCTTGTTGACTCCTCAAAGAATTATAGTAGATTCGTGAGGCATGATTTTCCTTTACAAAAACCATGTTAATTCTTCCCCACTGTAAGCGGGGGCAGACTCACCCGGTGGTGCCTCCTGCTGGTTGTCTTGGGAATTAGCTCTCCAGCTGTCAGAGTGCCCTCTGCAGGCCGGTGATCTGCCTTACCGCAGCTGGCCCCCTGTCCCTCCCAGGACCCCGGTGCCCCTTTTACCCTGGCAATACCCCCAGTTCTGGGTCTCTCCCAGGGAACCCCACCCAATATCCCCACTTCACCTCAGTCTTGGCTACTGCCCAGTCTCCATCCAGCCCCCATTCACTGGGGCAGACTGCAGTATGAGCCACTCATCACAGGCAAAGGGGTTTGGACCTGCTGCCTCTGCTTCCCCCTGGGCTGCCCCATTGCAGCCCTGCACCTATTCAGCCTATAGTCAGGCCTGCAGCCTGGGGTTTTCCAGGCCAGAGCTCCCAGCTCCTCTGGCCCTTCCCCAGCCCTGCTCCCACTCTAGGTGTCTTGCTTGGGTCCCTGCAGCCAGGCCCTTCTCTCACTACAAGCAGAGGGAGACTGACTGGGCTCCTGGCTCACAGCCTCTTCTAGGGGCCAGCTGGGCCTGACTGGGGCATGGCCACAGCTGAGCCTGCTTCCCCCAATCAGCCCAGGCTCCTTGCCCCAGCCCCAGCCCCAGCCCTCTCCTGGGCTGCTTCAAGCCCCGCAGGGCAGGAGCAGGTAACCACCCGCTACACCCAGCAAATTCTGTTCACCGATGTTTCTAATCATTGGGATCTACAATTTCACCCAATGTGCCTGGTACTGACGTTAGCCTTAGTGGCCTGTAATTGCCAGCTGCGTCTCTGGAGCCTTTTTCACACACTGCTCCAGCCAGGGACTAAAGGCCGCCCCAGACTTTCCCTTTCTCCCTTCTGGGAAATCAAGTTCACATTCTACAAGGAGCTAAAGAAGCTTCAACCCTGCATCTGAATTAATGTCACATTTCTCACTACCCGACGCAAACAAATGTCATTTCAATCCCAGGTGAGTCCACCTCAGTCATTCCTCAGCCCCATTCCTTCACCCTCCTGCCTTAGCTTAGGGCATTGCGCCACCCTGTGGGCGTTTCATGTCCCTCCTCAGTTTCACTTACAGACACAATTTCCTTTGCTGTTCAACGAACAGCAAAACCTTTCTGTGTCTCTAGTCTGAGCCAGGGTATTCAATTCCATTGAAACCTTCTCTCCTGCAATGGCTATGGTCAGACAGAGGGGACGTGGCCACCTTCAGCCCTGAGAGTGAGATATTCACTCTCCTCTTTCTTCAAGCTGCTGTTGTTATTCCATAAAACATGTACTATGGAATAAAAAGCTGAGTTTACTCCAGGGTGAGGAAAGAAAGGAGCTACCAACTCCCCGAAAAATCTCTATGCCCCAGAGAGAACCTGCCCCTGCTATTAGAATCATTGATGTGCTTCAGCTACAATGGGGAAAGTATCTGCTCTCATGGGGGTATAGCGCAGTGGTAGAGTGTTTGACTGCAGATCAAGTGGTCCTTGCTCCAAATCCAAGTGCCCTCTAATAAGCCTCTTATTTTTTTATTTTTACTTTTGAAAAAAGGGAAAACATTTTGATTTCCATTCTCCATTATAGCAAAGAATCCTGTGGCACCTTATAGACTAACAGACGTTTTGGAGCATGAGCTTTCGTGGGTGAATACCCACTTCATCAGAGGCAAGTAGTGGAAATGTCCAGGATTACTACTTGCATCCGACGAAGTGGGGATTCACCCACGAAAGCTCATGCTCCAAAACGTCTCTTAGTCTATAAGGTGCCACAGGATTCTTTGCTGCTTTTACAGATCCAGACTAACACGGCTACCCCTCTGATACTATTCTCCATTATGTTCAGGAGCTCCACTATACGGGGATGCTTGAAATGAATGTAAACACTCAACATTTCACTGTCCAAATGCATAAAAACCTAGCACACCTGTCCATCAGCTGAAATCAGTTCCAATCCTCTAAGTGTCTAGTTTATGTTTTCATCAATTAAACAAAGGGTTCATATGAATGTACATTTGCAGATCCCTCTTCTCCAGGGCTGTGCTGTGCAGAAGAACAAGAACCACATCCAGTTGGGGTTCAGGAGTCTGACGAGCAAAGGCCACTTGGTGCGGGCTAAAGTCACCAGCACTTTGGCTCCTTCCCATTCAACCAGCAGCTGGGCCCCCAGGACAAGGCATGAGAAGAAGACAGTGGCTGTGAGCAGGAAAATAGCCCCCAAGAAGCTGGCTAAAGCTGTCAAGATCCCCAGGGAGGTCACCATGCCCATGTCTAGAATGTACTGACTGCAGCGGGGACCAAAAAGGCAGAGAAAAGCCCTCAAAAGTTCTAAGCTGCCAAGCCCCAGGTTGTAGCCTGATTTGGGGTGGGTTAGTAGGGTCGGTGGAATTTATCCATTTAATTTGATAATTATTTTTAAATTAATTAGTAATATTAATAATAATTAATGGATATTAATAATATGGGTATGGCTTGCCAATGTGTATGATTAGAAGATAAAGTTTGTTCTAAATTAGGCTTTACAGAGTTTATAAAAGGAGCTTTGGGGTATATGACAGGAACTTACACTGAGACAGAAATAGTCATCAAGACCTTTTATTAAAATCAATGAAACAATAAGTAAATGTAAAAATGTTCAAACAGTTTGAGATTACAAAGTTACAAAATATTAGTTTTTTAAGAGATATATTTATGATAATACACTGTTATAAACTCACTTTGTGCAGTAGCACTTTGGGTGTTGTTCAGACTTTTGATAAAGGAAGTTAACTTTAACCCTATATAAACTAGGTGATTTTTAAAAGGTAAAGCAGAAACTAGATTCCTTTATACTTACAGCTTTGAAAAGAAATAATACCACGGCCTATCAATAGTTAACAGCCTTCGTAGATGGGTAGCATCGATGCGTAGATGGGGTTGAGGCGATGGGTAAACAGGAACAGATAGATGGGTGTATCGCCTGCCTAATGGTAATTTGTTTTACCTTTTATAGAGCATTATTTGGAAATCCTTCCTCCTATGCCCAAATTTTGTTTTCCCCCCACGGAAATGTTAGGGTACACCTGCCTTATAGGCTAATGTGTGTGCGTATGAGTGACAGATATGTACGCATTTGTGGTGTACTTGTTAGATTTGTGGGCAAAATCCCTATTTCCACCCTTTACTCTTATTGGTTCAGTTAAAGGTCTTCAGACATCTACGTAGGTAATTTGTCTTATTATTACTTTCTGAGTAAGGGTCTTAAAGGTTGCCTTCAACGTCACAGGATGTCTGACCTGGATGTCTGGAGGTATCTTGCATTTCAGCTATTGCAAATCTATAAATCTATAAGCCTATTACATACTTAAATTTATCAAAAAGACATTTCATACAGACCAACAAATTAATCCTCAGGGCTACAAGGTGATCAAAATCCTACCTAAAATCAAGACAGGATAAGACTAATGTCATCTCCAAAGCCAGGGCTAAGAAGGTAACACTGATAAAGAAGTGGAGAGATTTCCATTGGGATGACTCCTCCTCCCTAATGGCTCTGTTATGAATCACCATGGACCACCTGGAGAGATCAAAGTCCTGCAGGACAAACAGCCCCATGGACAGTATAATGAAGTGGTGGCAGTAGGGGGGAAGTGCTGTGTTTTGTGTAACACCTGCCAGGTGAGTGATGCACTGACAGGGCAGCTGCCCATATCCCACATGAGCTCATTCTCTTTGATCTGCTCCTGCTGTTACTTCAGAGCCAGCATACTGGGAATGTGTCCTGTCACTTCACCAGCTGTAGAACAGGCTCTGTCTGCAGCCCAGCTCTGATTAACCCCACTTTTTAATATATTCCTACTGTGATACTTTCCCAGTTCTCTGTCTCATCCTAACATTCCGGTCAGAGACTGACTAGGGGGAGGGATGGACTAATTGTGTGACATTTGCAAGTTGCCATCGTATGTGATTGAAACCTCTGCTGGACGTGGGCAGGAGCCTGTTACACACATAAAATAGTTAAGTTTTACTAAACTACCTGCTACACATTCAAACCTTCTGTACACACACAATAGAAATCGGTGCTCTGAGAAATGGCAACTTTCCTTTAACACAGATCATTGTTTTCTGTACTTTCAGAGGCATTGAAATAGAAGCACATTGCCTTTAAACAGCTGTGTAGTGAGGTGGAGTGGCTCCCCTCCTCCCCAGAGGAAGAGCCCAGCCGGAGGCCAGAGTGGGCGGAGCTAGGGAGTTCTGAACCCGCCCCAAACCATCAGGCGGCGACCGAACTATAAAGGCCGGCCCTCAGAGCTCAGTCAGGCCCCAGCGGCCAGAGAGAGCAGACGTCCCCAGGGGAGCTCGAGACTGGGAGGCTCCAGCTGCCCCAGGCAGCCGCCCAGACTGGCCAGAGCTCCCCTGCTACCCGGAGGAGTTGCCGGACCTGCCGCCCAGCCCCGGCCGCGACGAGCCCATGCTCCTGGGCCCTGCAGAGGCCGACGTCTGGATCCAGGTAGCTTCCAAGAGGGCGTACAGAAGTAGCCCGGGGGGCAGCCGACCCCAGTCTGGCTGCAGCAGTACCGGCGCCTATGTCGGTGTGTTGCGGCCAGGATCCCCACTGACTAAGCAACGGATCGTCAGCCGCTGCTAGGGCCCCGGGCTGGGACGCAGTGGAGTGGGAGGGCCTGCGTCCCCCCTGCCACCCCATTCCTGGGGGGCAGACTCCCCCTCTCCCTGGCCTGAGGAGGCCGAAGCCTGTGACTGTTGCTCAGCCCTGCCGAAGGGCCTGAGCCTCCTGACTCAATGTTTGCTGCCCCGCCCTGACCTAGGGCCAGGCCTTAACTGTTGTTACAGCTCAGCCCTGCCAAAGGGCCTGAGCCTCTTGCCCCACAGGGCAGGCGACTGCTGCAAGGGCTGCCGAGGGAGACCCCGGCTGGACTATTTCCCTGGATCCACCAGTGTGCAATGAGCCGGTATGGCTCCCCTCCACCCCAGAGAGGGTCGAGCTCCGGTGAACTTGTGTACAAGCTGCTATTTCATGATCAGCAGCAGAGCCTCTGTAAATTTACCACCCATAGAGCTGATTGTTTCTAACTGCAGGGGGTTAGCCAGACCATTCAGTAACATTATCGCTCTGTTCACAAAGCCTTTGGTTAGTGACAAATCATGAAACTTATCCCTTCCTGCTCTAATTCCACTGACTCCAGTGTTCTCTTTCCCCAGTTCTGGTTCCAAGAAAATAAACAAATTAAAACAACCTTCAGAACTAACATGCTGTGGGAAAGTGGAAATGTTGATAGCTCAAATAATTCAGTTTCTTCTGTGTCTTGTGTGTGTGTCTATCTGCTTTGTGTGTGTGACTGATGGGGCTTTTTGTTTGCTCCTGGCAGGTTCAACCCTGTCAGATTTGTCTGTGGGGATGGGGCCAGAGAAAACAGACACCCTGGCCTTCCAGGTTGGGGTTAGGCAAAGGAATAACAACCCTGTCCCATAAAAAACAAAAAAGGTTACAGAAACAGTGGTAGGAACAGTGCTAGAGAAACTGGTAAATAATCACAGTGCCCAGGCTTGAAGTAATCGGAAACACAGAATTCAAAAAGCAAAGCTCAGGGGCTATTGGGGGTTTATTCTCTGAGCTTAGCCATGTGCTATAGCACAGGGAGCACTTTTGGAAGTCTCCCATCCCACAACTGGGGAAAGGAAAAGGATTCTTAGGCTCTAGCATGGATTGAAGGAGGATGGTGATGGGGAATAAGGGAATTCCTCTGACTTACCCTAACTACGTCTGTTGTTGCAATGGGTGAAATGACATTTTCCCCTATCCCTGCCCTGTTCCTGCTCTTTCTTATAGTTCAATATATTTTAAGTGCGGAAAATGATAATCAAAATATCTGCTCCCAGCACAACCTGCAGCAACATCAGAGCAACTGGGAATGAAACAATTTGTTCCCCAAGGAGAACTCGATGACTAACAATTGCTGTGAAATGGGGAACAGTATAACCGTGATGCTCAGGGTTTGTTTAGACTAGGAAAGTGATGGAGTTTAGGTCAGGTCAAGGGAAAGCTAATGCCAACCCCTGCACCTGGGCGGCATCTGCACTACAATTTTTCACATTAATATCACTAACTTGAGCAGCCAACGACATGTGCAGCCCTAGTGGATGTCAGGCACAGGTAGTTTTTGCCTCAGTGTAGCTAACCTCTCTCCCCCCACCTGGAGGTGATGAACATTCCTGGCTGGAGGAACACACACTCCTACGAGTCAAAAGGAAAGGAGTTGATAGAAAAGATCACAGGACTGACCCCGAAGAAGGATGAGCTGCAAAAGACAGAAGCAGGCAACTGATCTGGTGGAGCTGAGAGACCACGGTGAATATGGTACAAAAATCACTATGTAGGAATGAGCAAATGTGATTTAAAAAAAAAAAATTTTGGGCCAACCCTAGTCAAGGGATTTATTCCAGTTCGGTGTCATGGGGATTTTCTGATGTATATTGGGGCTTGAGCGCTGATTGTAGCTTTTCCGCACTCAGTGTGATTCTCCTATGTGAGACAACGTTTAAGCTGTGCTTGAAGCTTTTCCCGCACTCAGAGCATGTGTAGGACTTCTCCTGTGTGGATTCTCTGATGTAAGATGAGGCCTGAATGATTAAAGAAACATTTCCCACACAGAGCATCCATAAGATTTCTCACCCATGTGGATTTTCCTACGTTTGATAAGGTTTGAGCTCTGATTGAAGCTTTTCCTGCTCTCAGAGCATGTGTAGGGCTTCTCTCCTGCGTGGATTCTTCGATGTGTGATAAGGTATGAGCTCTGATTGAAGCTTTTCCCGCACTCAGTGCACATGTAGGGCGCCTCACCGTGTGGATTCTCTGATGTGTGATAAGGTGTGAGCACTGATTGAAGCTTTTCCGCACTCAGTGCACGTGTAGGGCATCTCTCCTGTGTGGATTCTCTGATGTGTGATAAGGTTTGAGCGGTGACTGAAGCTTTTCCCGCACTCAGAGCATGTGTAGGGCTTCTCTCCTGTGTGGATTCTACGATGTGTGTTCAGGAAGAGCTCTGACTAAAGCTTTTCCCACACTCAGAGCATGTGTAGGGCTTCTCTCCTGCGTGGATTCTCCGATGTGTGATAAGGTCTGAGCTCTGACTAAAGCTTTTCCCACACTCAGTGCATTCATAAGGTTTCTCACCCATGTGCATTTTCCTATGTCTGATAAGGTCTGAGCTCTGACTAAAGCTTTTCCCACACGCAGCGCATGTGTAGGGTGTCTCTCCTGTGTGGATTCTACAATGTCTGATAAGGTCTGAGCTCCGACTGAAGCTTTTCCCACACTCAGAGCACGTGTAGGGCGTCTCCCCTGTGTGGATTCTCTGATGTGTGATAAGGTGTGAGCTCCGACTGAAGCTTTTCCCGCACTCCGCGCATGTGTAGGGCGTCTCTCCTGTGTGGATTCTACAATGTCTGATAAGGTCTGAGCTCCAACTGAAGCTGTTCCCACACTCAGAGCACGTGTAGGGCGTCTCCCCTGTGTGGATTCTCTGATGTCTGATAAGGTTTGAGCGCAGACTGAAGCTTTTCCCGCACTCCGCGCATGCGTGGGGCGTCTCCCTTGTGTGGATTCTCTGATGTCTGATAAGGTCTGAGCTCCGACTGAAGCTTTTCCCACACTCAGAGCACGTGTAGGGCGTCGCCCCTGTGTGGATTCTCTGATGTGTGATAAGGTGTGAGCTCCGACTGAAGCTTTTCCCGCACTCCGCGCATGTGTAGGGCTTCTCTCCTGTGTGGATTCTCTGATGTGTGATAAGGTGTGAGCTCTGACTGAAGCTTTTCCCGCACTCCGCGCATGCGTGGGGCGTCTCCCTTGTGTGGATTCTCTGATGTCTGATAAGGTCTGAGCTCCGAATAAAGCTTTTCCCACACTCAGAGCTCGTGTAGGGAGTCTCCCCTGTGTGGATTCTCTGATGTCTGATAAGGTTTGAGCGCAGACTGAAGCTTTTCCCGCACTCCGTGCATGTGTAGGGCGTCTCTCCTGTGTGGATTCTCTGATGTCTGATAAGGGCAGAGCTCCGATTGAAGCTTTTCCCACATTCATGGCATGTGTAGCGTGTCTCTTCCAAGTTGATTCTGTTGCTTGTTATAAGGTCTGAGAGGCTACTAAAGTTTCCCTCTGGCCTCCCCTGAGTCTCACAGGCTTTTGTTTTTCTGGGAGTGCATAACTCCGAAACAGTCCCTTTGGATCTTCCTGATAAAGCTCCATGTGGTTCTCTTTGCTCAGCATCTTCCTGATGGGGTTTCTCCTCCTCATTCTGACTCACCATCCCATCACCTGATGGGAGACAGAGAGAATCCGGACATAGATCACTATCTGCACCGGAAAGAAAGAAAATCTCAGAGAGAGGAATGGAAAAGGGATGAACAATCCAAAATATGTGGGGAGTGATCAAACCTATCAGGAGCTGATTTTCCCGAAACCCTTCCCCAGAGGAGAGAGGAAGGGATCAGTTTTGGTCTGAATCTCATGAGAATACACAGGGAAAGAGAGATCAGGGAGCGACCTGCTGCCAGTTGTCAGTCAGAATAGGAGGGAAGCCATGAGTGACATCTGCCATAATGATTCCACATCTGCAGGGAACAATCCTGAACTTGGAGAGCTCACAGGGTCTTTGTAGGGCATCCCAAATGTTTCCTGCATTCCCACACAGTTGTTGAGTTGGTTTAACCAATTCCTCACCTGTGCAGACAGCCCTTGGAAGCACTTCTTTCTCAGAGCCCTGGAGGTCTGGGACCCACGGCTCTTCCCCTCGTTCCAGCTGTGAGATCACATCAGGTTTGGAAACTGGAAACCCTATTGCAGGCAAAGAAAACAAGGGAGGTCAGTGGAATTTGTGGGATACTTGTCACAAAGAATAGTCCATGGTTTTAACCCCCAGCTCATTTTTAAGCAGTAACATCCCAAGGCCAGCTTCCTTGGCTCAAAGTGGCAGGAGAGTTATTATGATTATAAATCATATTCATTACCTTAGTGCTAAGGAGCAACTAACAGTGGGTCCCCATTGTGCTAGGCAGAGTACAAACACAGAATAGTAGCTGGCCCATGCCCTGAAGAATTTATAATCTAAATACACAAGACAGACATAGAATGGGGGAACGGATAGACCCCACTATCTCTTTCACACACACACTGCTCACAGCCCCTGGAGAGAAAGCAAGCACAGGAACTGGACGTTAGTCCAGCAAACACAGTGGAGGACATGCTGCAATCCTCTCACAATGGTCAAAAAGGAGAGGCAGGTGGGTCCCTGCCCATAGAGAGGGGCTGGCTACAGGCCTGACACCTGAGGGGCCATTCCTTGAGCAGACCATGGAGGCAGGTCAAAGGCTTCGCTACCCCAGAACTGTGACATCGCAAAAGCACATTTTGGGGAATTAGGAAATCTAGTGACTCAGGTGTAATGGGAGGGAGAATTAAACTCCCCCAGTGGGAGGAGAAGGCTGGGAAATTACACACTAACATTCAGGAGCAACAGCCTCTAATTCTTCCGGAAAAGGAGAAGGTCAGAAACAAGAACTGGGCCACGCAGCCTCAGGAGAGACAGGCTCAGAGATCCAAGGAGCCGGGAGGGAAGACAGCTTGTGGCTGCTGCAGATGTGGAGAGGGGGGACAAGACTCTCTCCAAACTCTCACTCTTCTTGACCCCGAGCTGATTTTACGATCTATGACCTAGTCTCACGTCTTGTGGGCAATTTCATACTCGCTAGAGTTAAGATGTCATGATCAGAGAATTGCTTATTAGCTTGGACCATGCGTGGAGGGGCAAGGAGGTGAACATAGATAAATGGGTTATTAAGGGCAGGTCAACACTACAGCCGGATGGACGCTCTGAGATCGATCTAGCCATGGTCGATTTAGTGATACGATTTAGTAAACGTGGCCTAAGCTTGCTACAGTTCAGGGCCTTATATTAAGTTGAGGCTTTGTGAGAGTGTTTATGCTGAAGTATGCGATTTACCTGAGGTTTGGGTAGGGATTCAGGGTTAAAAGTCTGGGATCCCCCACAGCTCTAGATCCCCAAACCTCTCCTCCCTCCCACTGACCCACCCAGCCCACTTCCTGGGTGCCCTTCCTCCACACTCCCCTCCCCTTCTTCCCAATACTGGCAGCTGGCACCACCTCCCGGCACCTTGGGAGCTTCTTGTGTTCCCTCCTCGTCTCTCACAACCTCCTCCCTCCCTGCTGCCTACTAGTGTATTGGAGATAAGGAAAAAAAGGGGGGACAAAGAAACTTGTCAAAACTTCGATGATGAATAAAGGTATAAAGTTAATACTGCTCAGGTTATTTAGAGACCCCACAGCTTCTAATAACCCAGGGGACAGGACTTCTTACCCAGCAGGACCACCGTCTCATAGTTCTCCTGCATGACATCCCTGTAGAGGGCTCTCTGAGTGGGGTCCAGCAGAGCCCATTCCTCCCTGGTGAAATACACAGCCACCTCCTCGAAGGTCACCGGCCCCTGAAAGAGCAAGAGTCCAACACTCAGTACCTGTTGCCCCACTCACAGCCCCACTACTCACAGAACAGTAGCCCCAGGTAAATGGAAGCTCCGGGAGGCACATGTTAACAGAGTCCCACCTCACCTTGCCTAGAACAGCCAGGTGGCATCAGAGGGTAGAAAGAGAGAACCTTTGTGTCTCCCAGCTGACAGGCGGAGGCAGGGTCATCACATTTATCATATACCTACTAGCCAGAGATAGATATAGGAGATGGGGCTGTCTCTGGACCCTGCTGGTGGCTCCCTGGTAGGAATCCCAACACTCTCCAAATAAAATATATGGAAGAAAAAGGAAGTCAATAGTAAAGAATCTAAGTTCGAAGTTCAGAATTGTAGAAAGTTGGCAAGGGAAGCTAACAGAAATCAATGATCAACCAATGAAAATAAGAAGGAAGTTTTTAAAAGTACAAAATTAATCCTAACAATGGTAGTGGTACATTACTAGATGGAAATGGCAGAATAATCAACAAACATGCAGAAGAGGTAAAAGTGTTCAATAAATATTTCTCTCCTGGATTTGGAGACAAACAGATGATGTAACTCATATCATAAGATGCTGACGCTGACAGTCTTTCCATTCCAGAAGTAACTCATGAGGATGTTAAACAGCAGCTACTAAAGTTAGATGTGTTTAAATCAGTGGGTCCAGATAACTAGAGTTCTGAAAGACCTGCTGGAGGAGCGTGGTGGACTGTTAATGTTGACTTTAATTAGGACTTGGAACACTTGGGAAATTCCAGAAGACTGGAATAAAGCTAATGCTGTGCCAATATTTAACAAGTATAAAAGATGCCCAGTATCGATTTCAGACTGACACACTTGTCATTAGCTGCGTCAAGAGAATGGAGCAGCCGATACTGGATTTCATTAATAAAGAAAGGAGGGTAATATAATTAGTATCCATTAAAAAGGTGTAGACACAATAGATCCTATCAAACTAACTGTATATCCTTACTGGATGAGATCAAAAGTTTGGTTGCAGCTAATAGTATTGATGTAATTATACGTAGGCATATGAGTTGCTTCAGAACAATATTTTGACTAGAAAGGTACAAAATACACACGGCATACATTAAATAGATTAAAAACTGGGATTTAAAATAGGGAACCATGGTTGAGTGGATTTCTTTCTAGGGGGTTCCCGTAAGGATTGGATCTTGGCCCTGTGCTATTTAACATTCTTATCAATGCCCTGGAAGAGAAAATAAAATCATCACTGATAACGTTTGCAGTTGCCACAAAGACTGGGGGTGGGGGTAACTAATGAAGTGTCAGTAGGTTCAGGCTCCAGCACTGGGAGTCTGGGAAATTTTCCCAGCCCTGGCTAGGGGGTTATTTCCTGTTCCACAAAGAGGGGAAGTTCCATTCTCTACACTTGTGCTTTGACATTAGGACCTATCTCACACTACAGCATAGTGGCAGGATTATATGATTAGGACATGAGGCATTTTGTACAAGATGAGTCATGTGCGGTGTCATTAGAAAAGTTATGATTTGCTGAATATGCTTATCCTACCTGTGTGCATGGATCATGTTTGTATCTGAAGTTATGGATATTGACTCTGTATCTGTCTTTCAAATGTGCTTACTCTGGGTAACACCCACAACGAGCCTTTCAGGTACAACAATGAAGAAGCCAGACAGTGCTGATGGCTCATCAACAAAGACAATGGACCGCAGAAGAGCTTAGCCTTCCAGTGATTGTTTCAGCCAGCCTATGAGTCATGGCTACTATGACTCAGCAGGACATGCTAGGACATGTGACCAGACCACATGACAATGAACTTCAGTTTGGTACCTGTATTTTTCCACAAACTGGACTGGGAACTGAGTTTGGAACAAAGGGTTCCCGCCCTATGGAAAAGCTACATAAGATGGGGTGTGACATCATCTCTGGCCTCATTCCCTGCACAAGAGAACTGCTGGAAGCACCTGAGGAACAAAGACTGAAGTGGGAGAAGTGCTGGTCCCAGTGTAAAGGGATTTCTACCTTGTGTATGGAAACTTGGGGACTGCTTGTAGCATCAGTCAGGGTGAGAAATTGCTAATTCAAATTCAATCCATCTAGTATGTTAGCCTTGGTTTGAGTTTTTGGTTATTTGCTAAGTAATCTGCTTTGATCTGTTTGCTAACACTTATCGCTGGGAAATTGGCTGTTGTCTCTATCTGTCCTTGAGTGGCTCAGGTAAAGCACTCAGGTAGCTTAGTTGGCTGCATGGCGCCACCTGCTGTCGTGTTGGGTGATAACAGGGCCTGGAGAGGCTGGCTGAATCTCCAGCAAAGCAGTGAGAGAAGGGCCAGCCCAGCTTGAGGGTTAGAGGGCACAGCGGTTCCCAGAAGCCCCCCAGACTGCACCCCGGGTGACAACCCATCACACCCTACATTACACAAGTCTCAGCAGGTTTGTCACATCCTGTCCCCTCCCTTTCTCCACCCTGGATATTTCCTGCCTCCCACCTCCTCTAGCAGCTCCCACCAGTGGTGAGCTCCAGCCGGGTGGCATGAATCGGTTGTTAATTTAGAAGTTTTAGAACCGGTTGTTCCAGGACAACCGGTTCTAAAAAAGCTTTTAAATTTAACAAAGGCTCGGGCAGCTGTCCACCTGGCCCCCGGCCCCAGCTCACCTCCCCCTCTCCTCTGAACACTCCGCCCTCCTTTTCCTCCCCTCCCTGCTTCCCACGAATCAAATGTTTGCGAAGCCTGAAACAAGCAGCAGGCAGGTAAGCCAGGCCGGGGCGACCGTGCACGGCCCAGTCCGCCCACCTGAGCGGCTCCCCGTGGCCCCGGCTGAGTGCCCCAGCCGGGTCCCAGCCAAGCACCCCTGGCTCTGGCTGGTCCCGGCTGAGCGGCTCCAATCCGGCCCAGCATGGGCCCTGCAGCACTGGTCCCCTGCAGCACTGGTCCCGGCTGAGCGGCTCCATCCCGGATCGGGGAGTCGGATCCTGTGGCGCCAGTCGCGGTCCCGGCAGAGCTGGCTGCGGTCTCGGCCGAGTGGCTCCATCCCGGATCGGGGAGTCGGATCCTGTGGCACCAGTTGCGGTCCTGGCCCCAGGCAGTGTGGTAAGGGGGCAGGAGGGGTGTTCGGTGGGTTGTGGGGGCTGAATAGGGTCGGGGCGCCAGAGGGCAGGGTACAAGGGGTTGAATGGGGTCCCGGGGCAGTCAGGAAGGAGCAGGGGTTGGATGAGGTGCTGGGGGGCAGTCAGGGACAGAGAGAAGGGGTGGTTGGATGGGGCAGGCGTTCCAGGGGGGCATCAAGAATGAGAGGAAGGGTTTGATGGGGCGGCAGGGGGCAGTCAGGGGACAGGGAAGGAGGGGGATGGGTCAGGGGTCCCCGGTGTCAAGGAACACAGGGGTTGGATGTGGCATGACCCCCTCGTGAGGTGAGTACAAGGGAACCTGTTGTTAATATTTTGGCAGCTCATCACTGGCTCCCACCCTCCTGTACATTTACTGCTCCTCTCCCTCCAAGCAGAACCCACCACCAGCTCCCTGAGAATCCCTTACCTGAGCCAGCTCCATTGAAGCCATTTCCTTCCCGTGGGAGGACGGGATGATTTGGGGCGAAACGTGGATGTTGTTATTCTGTAGCCTGCCAGGGCAAGAAGGGCAATGTGAGAGAATTCAGACAGGGTTTCTGTCCTTTCCACATGTCGATTCCCCCCAGGTTTTCCCCTGCTAATGGACATTCTAGGTTCTGCCACACTGTGAAGCACAGAGTGACCTTATCCCAGTACAGGCCTAGCCCCCTCCCACCAGGGTGTAACCCTCTGAGACAGGGTGACACTCTCCCAGGAGCAGAGTCTTTCTCTTACACTTATCAAGTTTGCGGGCAATACCAAGCTGGGAGGGGTTGCAAGTGCTTTGGAGGATTGAACTGAAATTCAAAATCATCTGGACAAACGGGAGAAATGGTCTGAAGTAAATAGGATGAAATTCAATAAGGACAAATGCATAGTACACCGCTTAGGAAGGATCAATCAGTGGCACACATACAAAATGGGAAATAACTGCCTAGGAAGGAGCGCTGTGGAAAGGGATCTGGGGGTCCTAGTGGATCACAAGCTAAATAGGAGTCAACAGTGTTGCAAAAAAGCAAGTATCATTCTGGGATGTATTAGCAGGAGTATTGTAAGCAAGACACGAGAAGAAATTCTTCCGCTCTACTCCGCACTGATTAGGCCTCAACTGGAGTAGTGTGTCCAGTTCTGGGGGCCACATTTCAAGAAAGATGTGGACAAATTAGAGACAGTCCAGAGAAGAGCAACAAAAATTATTAAAGATCTAGAAAACATGACCTATGAGGGAAGATTGAAAAAAACTGGGGAAGACTCAGAGGGGACATGATCACAGTTTTCAAGTACATAAAAGGTTGTGTGATAGACCCAGGCCAGGTGGGTACAGCAGAATAGCCCTATTAGCATCCAGGAAGTGGGCGGGCGCACTGCTAAAGGACCTCCCCCCAGCCTAAGGGGAGGATCCACAGGTCCGGGACACTAACTAATTGCGTGGGACAACCAATGAAAAAAAACAGGAGCCGGAGTGAGGTCATAGGGCTAAACGAAGGGAACCAGATGGGGACACCGAGCAGAGAACCCTGGACAACGCCCACTGCTCCTCGAAGGCGTCAAGGGAGCCAGTGGACGCCGCCCAGAGGAACTCCGCCCGGATGCGTGAACGGACGGAGGAGCGGAAATAGGCCCCACAGTCGCAGGAAATCCCGTCGGCCAACCTCCTCTCCCTGGTTTTATAGATGGCCAGTTTGGCCAGGGCCAAGAGGAGGTTGACAAGGAGATCCCGCGACTTCGTGGGGCCACGCAGGGGGAGTGCATAGATACACAGGTGAGGAGAAAAGTGCAACCAAAAACGCAATAGGAGATCCAAGAGGAGCCGGAACAGGGGCTGCAACCTGGCACACTCTAAATAAACATGTGCCAGGGTCTCCTTCACGCTGCAAAAGGGGCAGGTGTTGGGGACAGGGATAAACCGCGCCAAGTACACGCCCGTGCTCACGGCCCGTGAAGGAGCCGCCAACTGACATCCCGGCAGGCCTCGGGACTAGGGCAGAATACAGGCTGGCCCACGGGCTCCTCACCCTCGAGAGGTGGCATGAGGTCCCGACATTTCGATCGGGCGGGATGCGACGGTGAGGTAGTGAAGCGTGTGGAGCACGAGCGTGTACAGATGTTGTCGTGGTGCGGACTGGAACAGAACCGGCTGCAGATCGGGCAGCTGGCTCGCTGTGAAAGGGCGCGGGGGGTGATTGGGTCCACGGGGCAGGGGCCCGATAAAAAGGTCCACAGGGCCCGGGGTGGAAGGTGGGCGGGGCATGCCCTCTCGCAGGACCCGGTCGAGGTAAACTCGAGCAGCGGGCAGTAAAGCGGCCTTCACCTCCTGAAGTACGCGCCGGGGGGTACGAGGGCTGGAGAGCCCCATGCGCTGAGCGGCGCCAGGGGATCCAGCCAGTCTCCCGGTCGTAGTCCAGGAGGTCTCCGACCCTGGTGACTCCTGCCAAGACCAGCCTCTGGCGCACGCTGGGACTCCGCCACCTGCACACGGAGCTGGGGGTTGTGTAGCAGGGGCTCCGCGAGGAGATCGACCCCCACGGTGGCCGCCACGGACCTGGTCGTTGAAAAGAGCTTCCAGGTCCGGAGGAGGTCTTGGTAGAAGACCGCAGCCCGGAGAGGTCTCGCGAAGGCCCTCGGATCGAGATAAAGGAGCTGCCGGTCGATCGGAGCCCTCGGAAGCGGCGGAGGAAGGCGTGCGCCAATATGCTCCACGCTGGACTACCCGCACCATACAGGAGTCTCTGCAGGGCCTGGAGGCGGAAGACGGACCTGAGTGCGCAGGCACTTCAGGCCCTGCCCCCTCCTCCAGGGGCAGATGAAGGACCCTGCAGAGACCCAGCACGTTCCTGGCCAGAAGAACTCCAGAACCGCCGTCCGGAGGTTGGCCAGGAAATCCGGGGCCGGGACCAGGGTGTTGAGCCGGTACCAGAGCATGGACAGGACTAATTGATTCAGCACCAGCGCCCTCCCCCGGAGAGAGAGGCACCGGAGTAGTCCTGTCCATTTCCGAGCCGCGCTCTCACCCCGCCTCTAAACCATGCCAGTTCTCCGGCGGAGACGGATGCGTGGCAGAAAGGTAAACACCAAGATAGAGCAGCGGACCCGCGCTCCACCGGATGGCCTGAAGCGCGGGTGGGAGGGAGCTCGCCTGCCACCCGTCCCCGACCACCAGGCCAGAGCTCTTGACCCAGTTGACCCGGGCGGAGGCCGCCGAATAAATGGCCTGGCAAGCCTCCACCGCGCCAAGTTGCGGGTCCTGGACCACGAGGAGCACATCGCCGGCGACGCCGACAGGACCAGCCGCAGCCCGGCTCCCGGAGCACCAACCCCGCCAGCCTCCGACGGAGGAGACAGAGGAAGGGCTCGATCGCCAGATCAGCTGACCCGAGAGGACACCCCTGCCGCACTCCTCGCCGAAGCTGACCGGCTCGGTCAGGGTCCAGTTGAGCCTGACCAGACACTCCGCGGAAGCGTACAGCACCTGGAGAAAACCCACAAACTGGGGTCGAAGCGAACGCTTGCAGAGTGCCCAGGAGATACCCGTGGTCCACCCTGTCGAACGCCTTCTCCTGATCCAGGGACAAGAGGCGAACGACAGACCATCCCTACACCCTAATTCCAGAAGGTCCCGACCAGATACAAGTTATCAAAAATTGTGCGGCCCGGGACGGTGTAGGTCTGGTCCGGGTGGACCACGTCTGCCAGCACGGACCCTAGCCGCATCGAGATGGCCTTCGCAACGATTTTGTAGTCCGTGCTGAGGAGCGAGATGGGACGCCAGTTCCGTAAATCGCGGAGGTCCCCCCTCTTCGGCAATAAGGCGAGCATGGCTCGCCTGCACGAGAGAGGGAGGACCCCGCCCCGCAAAGACTCGGCCCAGACAGTGACTAGGTCTGGGCCGAGGACGTCCCAGAACACGCGGTAGAACTCCACGGTCAGCCCGTCCATGCCCGGAGATTTATTGGTGGGCATGCGACGGAGGGCTTCTGAGAACTCGGCTAGAGTGAGAGGCAGCTCTAGCCGGTCCCGGTTGCCCGCGCTGACCGTCGGGAGTCCGTCCCAGAGCACTTTGCAAGCGGCAGGATCGGTCGGATCCGGGGAGAAAAGAGCCGCGTAGAAGGCCCTGGCCCTCCCGCATATCTCCACCGGATCCGTGAGGGGGGTGCCATCCTCCGCCAGGAGGCAGGTGACGTGCTTTTTGGCCCCCCTCCTTTTCTCCAGGGCGTAGAAGAAGCGGGAGCCTCGATCCATCTCCCGAAGGAGGTGGATGCAGGATCGAACAAAGGCACCCCGGCTCGATGATCCTCGAGGCCCGGAGCTCCTCCTGCTTCTCCCGGCATGCCTCGCAGAGGATGGATCTCGGGGCTGGCGGCCAGACGCCTCCAGCTCTAAGACCTCCCGCCCAACTGCCCTATCGCCGCATCCTCCGCCGGCTGGCGCCCGGGTGTAGTCGCGGCAGAAGAGCCGGGCGCGCACCTTCCCAGGTCCCACCATCGCCGCGCCGAGGGAAAGGCGTGCCTCTGCCCTCGCCAGGCCAGCCAGAACTCCCGGAAGGACGCTACAAAGCCCACGTCCTCCAGTAAACTATTATTAAAGTGCCAATAGGCCGGCCCCGGCCTCTCCGCGCAGAGAGAGGCCGCCACGGTGGCAAGGTGTTGATCCGAAAAGGGGCCGCCGGACGCTGGAGGAGAGGGCTCGTGAAAGGTGGAAACGTGACAGGTAAATGCGGTCCAACCGGAGTGGCGCGACCGATGGGCCTCCACCCGACGAAGGTGAACGCCGAGACGCCGTCCGGTGGTGGTCGCGCCAGACGCCCACCAGGAAGTGTCGCTCGACGATCTCCTGGAGGACGCCCGCGGCGGCCGGGCACTGCTCGGTCCCGAGCGGTCCTTCCTCGAGGGTGGTGTTAAAGTCCCCGCCCAGGACCAGGCACTCATGAGGATCCAGGGAGCCGAGGAAGGCGGATGCCTGCTGGTAAAAACGCAACCTCTCCGGGCCCAATGTCGGGGCGTAGACATTGACGAGATTAATCACAAGCCCCTCCATGCGGACCCGGAGGTGCAGCAGGCGGCCCGGCACAGCCTCGGCGACCCCCAGCACCTCGGGCCGTAGGTCGGGGGAGAACAGGGTCGCCACTCCTGCCGAGCGAACCGAGAGGTGGCTAAAGTAGATCGTGTCCCCCCACTCCAGCCGCCAGCTAGCTTCAGCGGCCGGATCCGTATGGGTCTCCTGCAGGAAAACCACAGAGTACCCCCCGTCCCGAAGGAAGGAGAGCACCTGGCTCCTGCGGAGACCCATCCTACAGCCCCGGGTGTTCAAAGTGGCAAAGACGATCGGCGCCATGAGGAGTGTTGGGGGGGATCCTCGCCGGCAGCCTGTCGGGCCGCGCAGCAATCCGTGACCAAACCCGTAGGTGAGCAGAGAGTCACGGAAAAAGCAGACCCGCCGGTAGGCCGCGGCGGCCTGCTTCCCGGTCCCCTTACCCTCCCCCATGAGGGCCCTTGCGGCCCGGAGGATCAGGTGGAAATCCCCCCACCGCTGGAGCACAAGATGGACTTTGTTGCGGGAGCCACGGATGTCCTCAAGGAACTCCCGCAGCTCCTCCCTCAGCGCATGGGGGGGTGGGGTAACGGATCGACGACCGTCCCCCAGCGGGGCCCCCGTCACAGCCCCGTGGCCCAACGAGGCGGGCAGGCAGGGGGCAGACCCTCGACGTGGCGCCTGATGGGCCGACGCTACGCGGCCCGCCCCGCTCCCCAGTTCAAGAGGGGGCGGCGGAAGGAGAACAGCAGCCCCTGATGGGTCAGGGCAGGGAAAAACAACTAAGGTCGTGCCCTGGGGAGTATCCCCAGGGGCGGCAATGGCATCACGGGAGGTGGAGGGGACAAGGGTGGGGCCAGGGGTCGGGTGGCCCACACCCAAGAGGGACACCCCCTGGGAATCGGGTCTGGGTAGCGGGGCACCGGCCGTCGCCTCAGTGGGCACGGCGGCCGTCAGTGAGGTGCCACCTGCAGATGGGCTGATGGAAGACCCCAGGGGACCCTCAGAGGTGGGAGCAGAAGCATCAGTCAGGGGTAGGGAACCCGGGACAGGGGACCGAGGTGAGGTTGCTCAGATCGAGGCCCGCTAGCAAAGGGTCGTCCTCCCCCTGCGCAACTGGGGTCAGACCCAGGGCCTCGATCTCCTCATAGATGGAGGGGAGATCGCCGTCCGCCACCCCGGGGCCCTCCCCGCCAACACCCGAAGCGACGCCCACCGCAGCACTCGCGGGGGCTGCGGATGGCAAGGGGGCAAGAGGGGCTCCCTCGGTGGCTTCTTCGGGAAGGGACCCCGGAGGAGGGGCAGCGTCACCATCCGGTGCTGCCACGTCGTGCCCAGCCAGCACCACAAAACGGGCGTCGCCAGGGGCAAGGCGGAAGGCTCGTCATCAGAGACCCCCTTCCTGCTCTTCCGGGGTCTCCAACCGAAAGATGTAATGGGGCCTGAGCCTTCCGCTTGCCCCGCTTCCCCTGTACTAAGGACCAGCCCTCCATGGCCTCATCCGGGGGCTGTCTAACAGGGGTCGGGTCTGGGGGCAAGGGCGATGGCTCAGAGACTCGGGGAAGCAATGGAGGGCAACAGGAACAAGGGAGGTGTCTCCTGGGGCGGGCCCTCTCCCAAGCCCGCGCAATTCTGCCACACCCTCCTCCACAGCGGCGGAACGAGAAGGAGGAGGGGCAGCTTCAGGTGCCGCTTCAGGTGCCGGGCAGCCAGGGGCACTGGCGGTGATAGGGCGGTGCTTTGCTGGGGCTCGGGGTCTCGGACGCTCCTCCGTGCCGGGCCAAGGGCAGTCCTCCGGACGTGCCCCATCGCCCGGCAGAGGTAGCACCGGCCTCCCCATTGAATAATGCACCCGGTAGCGGGCTCCTGGTAGGGGACCACAAAGGACCTCGAGCGCCTCTCCGCCACGCGCCGCCGGCGCAGTTGAAGCTGCACTTGCCGCGGAACGAGAGGACGTGACGGAGGGCGGGTCCTTGCAGCCCAACGGGAGAGGGCTGATGACGGAGATAGGGCGCCCCAGGGCAGAAAGGGTGGGCAGCAGGGCGGCATTGGGCAGGAAGGGAGGGACGGAAGTCAGGATCGCGGACTCCCAGGTCTTCCAATGGCTCAAGGGCACGAACACGCCCCACCGCCAGACCCGTCTCTACCGCCTCCTGGGCGGCCTCCGACGCCAGGAAGAAGACTACCTTCCCGTACATCTTGGAGGCCGCCACGATGGCTGTGGGCCCTCGCCAACGCCCGCACGTAGGTCTCCACGTGGGGCGAGGCGGGCACCAGGAGGCAACGGACGCCGTGCTTCCGGGTCAAGGTGGGGACGGGGCCCGGCCGCTATAGATGGAAGCGGAAGCGGCGGTTGGAGGAGCAGCGGCAGGCGGGGGGGCTGCCGCCACCTGGGCATACGCCCTGGGGGCCGGGGGAGGGACACCCGTGGAGCTGGTGGAGGGAACAGCGGGGAGGGATGCCGCGGCCGGTAGTGGGGCCGTGGCAGCGGGGGTAGTCCCTGCCATGGAGGGCTTGGTCTTTTTAGCGGGGCCCTTACCCTTCTTCCCACCCCGACCTTTCCCACCGGCTGGGGGGGCTCCCCCCGAAACGGAAGGGGCGAAGGACGTTGCAGCAGCGGACGCTTCCCCGGTACTCGCCGTTGCCAGTGCCCCAGCGGGGGCAGTGGCAGGTAGACCGGCAGCGGCGGTCGAGGTAGAGGCTCGGGGAACGGACATGGGGGTTTCCGGAGGAGGGGTGGTGGGAGCAGCGCGAGGGGTCTCCCCCACCGTGTCCCCCGCCATAACGAGAGCGGGGAGGGGGACAAACAGCGCGGGGAGGGGAGGGAAAGGAGGCGACCACCCCTCCCCGCTAGGCTGCAGGCAGGGGAGGAGGGTGCCCGAAAGGGAAGGCTAAAGGACCGAGGGGAGCAAGCAAGGACCCAGGGCGGGAGGGTGGCAGGCCACCGACCCAGAGGGGAATTCCGGCCCTCTAGTTACACTAGGGGATTAGGGGCTAACAGCATAGGGGTGCAGTGAACAAGGGCAAACTCAAATGGGGGAAGGGCACAAGCGCATGGGAGGGGGCATGGGCGCACGAGGGGAGGGGCCAATCAGGGCTGGGGGATCACAGGGCTGGGGGGGGAAAGTCGAGCTAGGAACAGGGCAGAGGGACCACGGGGCTAGCTGCAGGGCTGGGGCAGGACAGTCAGGGCCACAGAGGAAATGGGTGGGGCAGACAAATGCGGCAAAGGAAAGGGGCCAGGCCAAGGGGGTGGGAGTGGGGTGCGCCCATGGGCACTTGTGCAAAAAAGTCAATGGTGGCTGCTGCTGTTGCAGGCCCAAATGGTGGAAGTGGGCGTGGCAAGCCAGGTGAGCAGCTCAGTCCCAGAGGCAGGAGATCGAGGTAGATGGAAAACAGCCAGCGGGGGTGGTGGAGGGGGCAACGATGGTGGTGGGGGCGAAGGGGGACACGGATGGACCAGGGGCAGGCTCCACGCCACACCCCCGGCGTCCCAACAGACACAGTCCAAACCCCCACCACAAGAGCACAGTCTGAAAAATACTCAGTCCTTTAGTGCCCCCTCCACGGCGGTCTGCAGAGTCTCCATGAGGTCCTCCAGCAGCAGGCAGCTCTCTCCTCCTCCTCCTCGGGGCTCCAGCAGCTCCCCAGCAAACACAGCAGCTCCAGCAGCTCCAGGCGGTGGTCTGGTGGCCAGGCAGGAGGGACCCCACTCAGAAGATGGTGGTGGTGGAGCCCTCAACAACAAGGGCTGGAGCTGGGGTCCCTCACTCCCCTCCTCCGGGGAGCAGGCCAGCAGCCCCCCCCCCCAGGGGCTGTAGGTGGAGTAACAGCAGCAACTGGGTGGGGGGGGGGGGAATCTACTAGCCAGCCAGCAAGCAGATAGCAGAGAAAGGGGGTGGGTGGTGGTGTCCAGCCCAGCCAGGGAAGCAGCCGGAGCAGTAGCAGCAGCAGTAGCAGCAGCGAGGGCCCAGCAGGAACAGCAACAGCAGCCCTCTCCCTCCTACCCTCTACAGCAGAGTAGCAGAAGGAAGGTCTTCTGGCCACTGGAGAAAGAGTCTTCTGTTCCCTGACTGACCAGAGCAGGGGCTGCTCCAGGCTAATGAGAACACCTGACTAATTAACCTGTAAAGAGTCAGGTGAGGCCATTCAGTTAATGTGACCACCTGACTCTAATTAAGGCCCTGCTGATACTATAAAAGGGCTCACCCAGTCAGGCAGAGGAGAGCCGGGAGCCAGAGGAGAGGAAGTGCGGCTTAAGGGCTGGTTACTGAAGACACCCTCAAACCATCGTTAAGGGAGCCCTAAGGTAAGGGTGAAGAAGGGAGAAGCAGGAGAGCTGTCGGAAGTGGCCCAGGAAATGTAGCAACTCTGGCAGTGAAAGGTTGGCTGCCAACAACTGCTACCATTAGGGTCCCTGGGCTGGAACCCGGAGTAGAGGGCGGGCCCGGGTTCTCCCCAACCCACCACTACAGGAACAGCTCCTGGAAGGGGAGTCAGGTCCATGTCAGGACAGGAGGCTGAACAGAGACTGTGGGAGTTCTCTCACCAACCTCCTTGCAGCCTGTGATGAAAAGGGCTCAGTAGACTGTAACCCTGGCCCTAGAGAGAGAAGGGCTACGTGGAGGGTCACAGTGAGTCACTGAGGCAGCATGAAGCACAGGATCCACCGGAGCAGGGTCAGAGCTCTGCCACAGTTGTTACAAACATGCCGGAGAAAAATTGTTCTTTTTAACCTCTGAGGATACGACTAGAAGCAACGGACTTAAATTGCAGCAAGGGCGGTTTAGGATGGAGATTAGGAAAACAACTTCCTAACTGTCAGAGTGGTTAAGCACTGGAATAAATTGTCTAGGGAGGTTGTGGAATCTCCATCACTGGGGATATTTAAGAGCAGGCTGGACAAACACCTGTCAGGGATTGTCTAGATAATACTGAGTCCTGCCTTGAGTGCAGAGGACTGGCCTAGATGACCTCTAGAGGACCCTTCCAGTTCTATGATTCTAAGAACCAAAGGCCAGAGAAGAGCAGAATCCAAGGAGTCACTCTGGCGATTCTCCCTGTCACTGTCCCCAAGGCAGCTCTCTCAGGTTTACAAAGCTGTTTGATGCTCCAGCCTTTATCCAGTCTCTCCTGGGAGTGCTCCTTTCATGGGCTGGGCCTAGTTTTAGCCTTTGGGAAGCGTGACTCAAAGGGCTCTGAGACTGGGCCTTCTTGCCTCAGCACATCTTGTTTCTTTCTGTGGCTCCCCAGTGAGTCCAAATGAGTAGATACTCCTGATTGTCCTGCTTTGAGCAGGGAGTTGGACTAGATACCTCCTGAGGTTCCTTCCAGCCCTGATATTCTATGATTCTATGACTGGCAGTAACCTGAACATTGCTGTGATTCGTGGGGCAAGGCAGTGGTTCTCAACTAGGGTCCTGGGCCCCTGGGGGCCACTAGCAGGTTTCAGGGCAGGGGCCAAGCAAGGGCAGCATTAGACTCACTGAGGCCCAGGGCAGAAAGCTCCAGTCCCAGCGCATGGGGCTGAAGTCCAGGGCCCTGAGCCCCACCACCCAGGGCTGAAGCCAAAGCCTGAGCAATGTAGATTTGTGGGGCCCCTGTGGCATGGTGCCCCGAGAGAGGAAAAAAGTGCCCTGAGGACGCAGCCAGAGGGTTGAGCCCTGACACATGACTGGCTCAGAGGGTCTCTGCAGTCAGGAAGGGCTCGCAGCGAGGGAAGCCTGGCAACTGATGGTTGGAGGGATGAAGAGGTTTGGGGTATGGTGGGGGAAGAAGCGTCTGGGACTGGATAACCTGGGACTGGGCACTCGCCATAGGGGACACTGGCTCCTCCTGTGCCCTTTCCACACCCTCTTGCGAGTCGAGAATGACCACCCTGTCCCCACCTCCAGCGGCAGCCGTGTCTCAGGACTCTCCCCAGTTGCACCCACTAACTCTCCTCCCATTTGGGGTATAGCTCGGGGCAACAAATTACCACCAAGATGAACCCAGCTGGCTGCTGCCAGTTCTGGTGCAACACGGGCCTCTGGGGGTGAAAGGCAGAACTGTAGCACTTCTGAGGCAGAACATATCTTCTTCAAGCCAAAAAAAAGAAATTCTGCGCTGGACGTGAATTCTGTGCATACGCAGCGG
Source organism: Mauremys reevesii (assembly GCF_016161935.1). Lineage (NCBI taxonomy): Eukaryota > Metazoa > Chordata > Testudines > Geoemydidae > Mauremys > Mauremys reevesii. Next base: position 35,446,071 of record NC_052636.1, on the reverse strand, counting down.
TGCAGAATTCCCACATGAGTAACTCACACCTGGCACAAACACAGCCTGCTCACTCCCATCTCTTCTCCCTATGTGTCGAGTCCCAGAGCTGCTGCTGTCATTAATGCACACAGGCTTTCCCTCCCGTTAGTGCTGGCAAGACCCAATCCAGCGACAGGACTGAACCCTTATTTTCCTATCACATGGGACAGTCTCAGCTGAGGGGGAGGTGAGATGGGGAGGGGGTACAAAGGGGAAAGTTGTTGTACCCATGTTGGTCCCAGGACAGCAAAGAGGTATTTTTAATTGGTTCTAAAACAATTACCTCATCCACCTTGTCTCTCCAAGAGATCTGAAAGTGGCAGGAGGAGACAAACAGGAAGACAGAGCTCAGGACTCTAAACCAAACATTTCAAACCCCTGGAAGAAACTACATTTCCCTTCTGCCCCTGGGTATGTTTGTATCCTCTGTGAGGGACCACCCCATTCCCCTCACAGCAGCAACGGGAGACTGCAGCCAGCCCCAGATGGTCTTTCCCAATCCTGGGATGTTTGTTGTGACAAAGACTGTGTGTGGTGGGTGCACGGGCTGGGGACAGCCGGACTGATCTGCAGATTGGAAAGTCAGGGCAATTCTAGCACAGCTTGGAGGCTGTGGGCAGGGGGAGCTGCTCTGGAGCTGGGCCTCTGTCCTCTCTAGCTCGCATGGCAGATGGCTCTGGCAGCATCAAGTGGGTCCATCACTGCAGGGGAAGGTGGGGTAGTGTCTGAGATCAGGGTGAGAATTGGAGGGGGGTCTATGCCCAAGAATGGGGGATGGAATTCACCTCCCACCCCTCTGCAGAGCTCAGCAACTAGGATTTATCCAGTGAAGTGAATTTCACTCTGGGTGACTTTGAGTCAGCCACTGAAAGATCCTTGTGCCTTCAGTTCCTCACTGGCCACAGGAGTTTACTAGTTCTCCATCCCCAGACTGCCGGGGGCAGCCAGGGATAATTAGTGGGTTATGGGAATTAGAAGATGAAAATTCACTAAGAACAATGATATTTGTGTGTTTATTATTAAATCCCCAAACGCCCACCAATCCCCGTCCTCCTTCCGATGAGCTATAAATATCTAAGGGAGTCATCTACTGATCCTGCAGTCAGTTCCTGCCCTTCCCACTTTCTAAAACAGCACTTTTAAGAACAGGGCAGGGAAACATGTAAATACTTTGAACCAAATTCCAGAAGCTGCTGAGCATGGAGAAGTTAAAATGCAACCAAGGTTCCGTCTCTCCAAGGACCTGGCCCCTAGTGCAAAATAACAAACACTCCCCAAAAATCTGAAATGGCCACTTCATAGCTGATAAAATGTTATTAATCTGTTCACTTCTGGGAATTACCACTAAGAGAAACAACCCAGTGACAGTGATATCCTTAGGAAAAGATCTCATGTGTCTTTGGATCATACCGATTTGTAATCTGGAACGATATACACTAAAATGCCTAATTGTAGCCCTACGGCAATTGCCTGGTGTCACTACAGGGCAGAATTAAGGTTGGTGCCTTAGTTGTGAATTCCATCCCCAGCATATTGCAATTGCTGTTAAGTGGGTTTGACAAAATTCATTGTGTCTATTTCTTTCTTTTAATTTCAACAGATAGAGATATTTATTTTTAAGCCCTTTTTTCAATGTTTACAATTTCAGTGTTCAGAGCTGTGGGAAGTTATGGGGGTCATCAGACAATTATTTAATAACAGTAACTGTTGAGAGTCCAAAAGCCAAATCATATAACTGTTCAAAGAGAAATTGTCTGTCACACCTAAAATATACAGTGTAAATATCCTTAAATCAAACTCCACTTTCTCTAGAAGCATGTCTGTATATTACCAATATAAATATTTTTTCATTGTGTGTGTGTGTACAGTGAAATTAACATTTACTGCAATTTATTCATAAAAATCCAAACCTTTCAAGCATAATTTTAAGTAATGAAGTACTTGAAGTCTTTCGCTTCCTAGACTGGAATGTTTCACTTCAGGATAATTACACCCTCTCTGTGATGTATTTCACTCTCAGTACTGTAACCCCCTTGTGATGTAGCTCCTGTCTAGGAGCTCTGCTGAAGCCAGTGGCATTATGATCAGGTGACACACTGACACAAGAGCAGAGACACATGGGGGAGGGTGGAGGATGAGGCAACATGGAGGCTACCAGAGTTGAACGTGGCCGTTAGAGCAAACGCTCTCTCAGCCTCTCCTCTCTCCCATCTCCCAGAGTCAGTAATTCTGAGAAATCGTTCCCTGAAATCTAAATAGCCCCAGTATGAGAGACAGTGATTAATGCAGGTACCTTAGGGGCTGCAGCGCCAACCCCCTGCCTGGACGAGGAGGGTGAAGAATTGCAGTAGAAATGGGTTAGGCTGGGAGAGGGCACAGCTGATATGGGACTGGGAGCTGAGTTGACCAAGAGGCCAGAACTCATGGGGGGTTTGGGAGAAGAAGTCAACAGGACTGGGTAGAGGCACTTCAGTGTATTTTCCCCATTAACCATTCTGCCATGTATTTAATTTAGAAACTTTTCATTCCCATCTAAACACCTTGGAGCTAAGCTGGGTTGATACATTTCCACTTACAGTGGTACAGTTGTAATTAGGTGCTTAATCAGATGCTCATGCAGCACAAAGCAGTCAATAATGGGTGTGCTTTCATTCATTAACTTGACTGTGTGCTGTGCATCGCTTTGAAAAAAAGATGCTGTGAGGGAGTGTCAACATATTAGGCAGTAAGAAATGGTAAGTAGGTGTCAGTTCATTTCTCATGAGTTTCTCTCCTAATTTTAATGTCAGTTTTGAATCAGTATTAATACCATGTTGTTTTAACAGCAGTAGGGTCCATTTGTATAATTGTTTGCAAGATTTCATTGGATATTGTGACCCAGCTGTCTTCACCTTTTATTTTCAGATTCCTAAATACACCCCAGCGCACCTCTCCTGACAGACTGCAGGCCCTGGCCGGTGACATGTTCCTTAGAGAGCAAACACCTGACGATCCCTTTCGCCCTCAAACGTGCATCTGGCCCTTTGACGTTGCTTTATCCGCCCCACCAGAAAACGCTGTAGGGAACCCGGTCATTACAGCCGACCATCACTAGGTACCGTTCTACCAGCTCTGGGCCAACATTCAAATGGTTCTGTTTGTTTATCTTTCATTCAGCTTTGCAATTCTTAGATCCCATTTAAAAACTGGAAGTGAAATAACTGAAGCAAGTTACGAAGAGAACGGCACCTGGCATAGGTGGGGGTAAAACAATAACTGGAAAGAACTGACTATGCAAAAAGGAACATCGCAAACTATCAGAGCCCCAGACCCCCGCCCAACTGAACCCACCCCAGCCAGGCATATCAAGCTGGGTCCCTGAAAATCGCCCAGCCCGCCTGGCAGTGAACGCTGTGTGTTCCAGGCAGAGCTACGGTGTGCGCCTGCTCTGCTGACATGCTGCTTTGGTACGGAACATGCCACGGCCACAGGGAGCAGAGACATGGACTCCTACAAAACACAATCCCAGATACACCTCCAATGCCGCATCCCTCCAACTCCCCCCACTGTCTGCCATCCCCGCCCCCCCCACCACAAGGCCCATCTCAGCCAACTGCTAACAGTTCCTCCCAGCCTTCAGCACTATAAATAAATAAAACATGGTGTTACAAAAGGTAGATCGTGCCACAGAAACCTGATCTGGATGTCAGTGAGGCTTTTGATACAGTTCCACATGGGAAACTATTCATTAAATTGGAGACGATGGGGATTAATATGAGAACTGAAAGGTCAAGAAAGAATTGGTTAAAGGGCAGTCTACAAGGGGCTCATATTGAACGGTGAGTTGTCAGGCTGGAGGGAGTTACTAGTGCAGTTCCTCGGATCAGTCTTGGGACCAATCTTACTCAACACTTTTATTAGTGATCTTGGCACAAGAAGTGGGAGTGGGACACAGAGCCGGGAGGGATTGCCAATATGGAGGAGGACAGGAAAATCATACAAGAAAATCAGCATGTCCTTGAAAGCTGGAGTAATAGAAATGGGATGAAAATCAATAGTGCACAAATTCTAGTTGTTAGTCTCCAAATGCATAATTTTGCAATAAGCTGGGGATTTATCAATTGGAAGTGACAGAGGAGGAGAAAGACCTGGGTGTATTGGTTGATCACAGGATAATTATGAGCTGCCAATGTGATGCAGCCGTGAAATAGGTTAATGCAGTCCTAGGATACATCAGGTGAGGTATTTCCAGCAGACACATGAAAGGGTTAGTGCTGTTATACAAGGCACCGATGAGACCTCATCTGAAATACACCTCTACCTTCTGCCCTTAAAGTCTGTGAGTCTATAAGCTGTGCCTTGCGTTGCACAGACACTGATGGAGATCAGGGCCCCATCGTGCAGCACATGGCAGAGAACCTGACTGAGATCAGCAGCCCCATTCTGCTGGGCACGGCACAGACAGAGTGGGACAGTCCTTGCCCCAAAGAGATCACGATCCAAGTAGACAACAGGGAGGAGGAAAACAGAGAGGGGCTGTGACTTCCCCCAGGTCACCAAGCAGGTCAGGGACAGAGCCAGGAACAGACCCCGGTAATGCCAGAGCCCCGTCACCCGCAGCTTGGAAAGGTCCCCAGACCCCATTGTATTAGGCTTCAGGAAGAGGTGGTTTGTCCATGGATGCACAGGCTGTCTTGGCAGGCAGCTCAGCTGCGGTCCCTGCACACAGCTGGGGGGTGTCCCCTGGGTCAGGAGAAGTCAGTGTCCAGTCCTGTGGGGCAGTGCTCCTGGCTTATACCTCCAGTACTCACTGCTGCCCCTCCCTTACCAGCTGCACTGTTCAGCCAGCCCCAGGACTCAGGGAGGTCACTGCCCCCCATCCTCTGCAAGCTTTCAAACAGGGACATGGTGCACTAGTGCCAATCAGAGTGCACTAGTGTAAATTCTGTCTGTACTAAGGGTTTGCACAAGTGCCTAAAACACCAGGGTGGCAGAGACCTTCAGTGCTCAAAACAGCAGTACGGTGGCACTAGAACTGGGATCTATTTCTAGCTCGGTCACAGACAGCCTGGGTGACCTTGGACACGTCAACGTTTCTCCTCCCAACTTTAGTCTCTTTACCCAGCTGCCACTCACTGGGGTCTCCTCTCTCTCCAGAGCTGCTCACCACTACAATCTGTGTGGGTGTCCCCAGAGCTAAGGCAGGTCAGCTCTGGAATAGTCTTACAAGGGGAGCTGGGGAGTCTCTGTCCCTGGAAGTTTTTAAGAACAAGGAGGACAAAGCTCTGTCAGAGATAATCTACATATACTTGGTCCTGCCTCGGCAGAGAGAGCTGGACTTGATGACATCTTGAGGTCCTATCTAGCCCTACATGTCTAGGATGCTATGCAATATATACGTATAAAACAACATACAGAATAAAACGACAACATGATGTCAGGCCATTCAAAAAACAACAACAATAAAACAAAAACCTACATTGCACAGCATAAAATGACACAATACTAAGGAGAAGAAAGCAACACAATGCAAACTAACACACCTTAGGACAAAAGTACACAATGCAAAATAGGTCAACTCAAATCAACACAACACAGACACCAAACAAGCTGAGGCAAAACAATGCACCATAAAACTATGCAACACAACATGGGGCAATCACAGTTCCAAATGGCACCATGCAAAACAGCTCAGCGTAGAACAGGACACAGCACAAAAGAGAATTATTTCAGTGTAGGCCTGGAAGGGATCTTGAGAGGGCGTCTACTCCAGCCCCCTGTGCTGAGGCAGAACCAAGTGTTAGGATATAGATATTCAGGCCTGTCTGCAAAGGCCTGTACTTTAATAATGTAGGTGTATTCTTATCACTTAGCTAGTTATAGAGGTATATAAGAAGGAATCAAAGATCACTGTCTGTGGAATGGCCTTCTCTTACTGCGACAGGCTAAGGCCTTCAGCCAAGATGTAGTTAGGCAGCCATACGCTGGGAAGTGTCTGGTCACATCCTCACATTCCAAACTAGTCACATTGAAATAAGGTGCTATTGGGCTATTAGGAATACAATCCTGCCCTGATAGTTCTATCACCTCCAGAGAAAGAGAAGAGCCTAGAAGATGTAAAAGGAAACCTGGTTTGATAGCGGCCTGTCTGGCAAGAACTCACTTATCAATAGACACAGCTGGAAAACCCTTATCTCTGCATAAATGTAGTTGTGAAATCCTCACTTCTGTATTGTTTTATATGTTTATTTGCAAGGTCTCTGTCTGGTTCTGTGATTGTTTCTGTCTGCTGTTATAATTAATTTTATTGGGTGTAAACCAATGAAGGTGGTGGAATATACAGTAATTGGTTAAATAACCATGTTACAATATGTTAGGATTGGATAGTTAAATTTCAGTAAAATGACTGGTTAAGAAATAGCTAAGCAAAACTCAGGTTTTACTACATAGTCTGCAGTCAATCAGGAAGTAAAGGGGGGGGGAAATGGGAACAGGGACTGGGGGAATCGGGATCATGTTTTGCTAAAGGGGGAAATGGGAACAGGGGATGGGAACAGGGACACAGGCAAGGCTCTGTGGTGTCAGAGCTGGGAAGGGTGACAGTAAGGAAGGAAACTGGAATCATTGCTTGCTGGAAGTTCACCCCAATAAACATCAAATTGTTTGCACCTTTGGACTTGGGGTACTGCTGCTCTCTGTTCATGCGAGAAGGACCAGGGAAGTGAGAGGGTGAAGGACTAAGCCCCCTAACACCAAGTATCCCTAGACATTCCCAGACTGGTGTATCTCTAACCTGGCCTTAAAAACCTACAATGAAGGAAATTCCACAGCCTCCCTTGGAAGCCAATGCAAGGCAAACACTGACCAAAACAACGCTGTACACGCACACGCTGGGCTTGGGGTTAAGGGGAGAGGCAAGAATTCAAACAATCTGGGTTCAGTTCCCAGTTTTGCCCCAAATTCTCCATGCAAACTTGAGCAAATTACTTCAGCTCTCTGAGCTTCAGTTTCCCCACCTGTAAAATGGAGAGTCGCCTCCCACCATTGGCGTATTTAGCCTTTGAGCTTTTTGTGGCAAGGCCTCTGTCCCTGTGGGCATGTCGACACTGCAGTTAGAGACCGGCGGCTGGTCTGTGCCCGCTGACTTGGGCTCACACGGCTCAAGCTGTGGGGCTGTTTAATTGTGGTGTCCATGTTCCAGCTGGGGCTGCAGCCCAAGGTCTGGCACCCTCCCACCTCGCAGGGTCCTACAGCCTGGCCCCAGCCCAAGCCCAGACAACTACACTGCAATTAAACAGCCCCTTTGCCTGAGCCCTGTGAGCCTGAGTCACCTGGCATGGGCCAGCTGGGGGTTTTAATGGCAGGTAGAGATACCCTTGGTGTCTGTTCAGCACCTGTCACAATGGGGACCCTGATCTTGGTCAGTGTCTGTGCAGAGCCCTGCACAACAGGAAGCCTGATCTCAGTCGGGGACTCTGCAACTCCCAGCATTACAGGATCCCTGATTTTGTTTAGGGCCCCTGCAGCATCTGGCAAAATGTGGGGCCAGGATCTCTGTCAGAGTCTGTGCAGTGCCCAGTAAAGTGGTGCGACGTGATCTGGGTCGGGATCAGTGCAGTGCCAGACTCGACGGGGACACAGATCTCAGTCGAAGTCTCTGAAGTGCCCAGGACAATGGAGGCAGCGGTTTGGGTCGCAGTCGTTCGCTGCCTGCGACAAGGGGGGCCGTGATCTCGGTCCAGGTCTCAGTTTTACCTGGCACAACAGTGGGGTCTGATCTCACCTGGGGTCTCTGCAGCGCCTGGCAGAACAGGGCCCAGATCTCAGTTGGGGTCTCTGCAGCAGCTGTCAGAACAGGGCCACGCTCAGTACAATCAGAGCCCTAATCTCAGTCACACACCTGGGGAGAAAAGCGGGAAGATTCTTAAGAATTTGATATCAGTATTTCAGAACTGAGGAGAAAATGGGGCACAAACTAAATATTTGCTAATGTAAGAGAGAAGCATCAACATCTGGGGAGATTTTATGTCACCATTTAACAGTTCAAGAGAAAATATGGGGAATTATACAGGGATATTCAATCAACAACAGACTGGGACAGATTCTTCTTGTCACATATTCACAGGGCCAGCAGAGCCCTGGGTGATGTGGCTTTCACAGGGGAAAGGAGTGGGGCTGGAGTCAGAAAGTCACCATCAGTGGGGAGGGGCTGGCAGTGGGGTCTGGGAATGTGACTAGCAAGTGGGGGGGGGGCTGCTGGGTTGGGCAGGTGGGGGAGGGGAAGTAGCTGGGAGGGGAAACCTGGGGCTGGGCCGTCTCCATGGGGGACACTTGCTCCTCCCTCCCCTTCCTGGCCCTTCCCAGGCCCCGTTGCCAGCAGAGAGTGGCCCCCCCAGCCCAGCCCAGAGGTGTCCCTGTCTCAGGGCCCCCCCAGCCTCTGCCCATTCACCCTCTGCCCAGCTCAGGAATCCCTCGGGGGAACCATTTCCCACCCGCACAAGGACAAATCCCGGCAGGTGGAAATGGGGGAAACCCCCCAAACCTGAGACCTGAACTGGCCATTGGCGAAGGGGAGAGAAAATGGGGCACAATCGGGGGGGGGGGCAGGGAACTTCTCAGGGGATGGGGGAGGGGGGGGGCCCCCTGGGCGCTGCTCGTGGCTCGAGGGCGAAAAGGGGCAGGACGGGGGAGGAGGGGGGTCCCCACGGGAGGGGGCAGCGGTAAATCCGAGGGGATCTCAGCCCCCCCCTTTCTCTCCCCGCTCCTCGGGGGTCACCTGCCCCCCCCCCCGGCCATGTCCGGGCTGCACCGACATTTCCCGCCCGCCCCAGCCCGGTCTCACCCCCCACCGCAGGGACCGCGGGCCGGGCACGGGGGGGTTAATGAAGGGCTCTCCCGCCGCGATCTGCGCATGCCCAGAGCTCCAACGGCACCAACCCTTCTCCGGCCGGGAGAGGCTCCAACGCCCCGCGCGAGCCAGGCAGAGCCCCAGCGCACAACGCTCCTTCGCAGCCCGGATCCGTCTCCTCTGCCGACGTCACTTCCGTTTCCGGGAGAGTCAGGAACTACATCTCCCAGCCTGCCCCGGGGCCGCTCCCGCCCTCTCCGCAGCCCAGGGAAGGAGGGTTCCAGCCGCTGTTACTGCGCATGCTCCTTATGAGCCTCACGGGAGAACAAAGCTGCTGCTGCCGCCTCCGCGTGAGCCGGGTCCAGGCTGAGCCGCTGCTTCTCCCCGGGGGGGGTCTGTGCGGGGGGGTTTCTCCAGCTGGGCCCCGCCCCCCGGGCAGCCCCGGGCTCTGCCCGCCCCAGCCCCGCCCGGAGCCCCCGGGGGGTGAGAGACCCCGGGGGGGGGCGGGCACGTGACTCTGCCCCGGGGAACCCGGGAGAAGCCTCGGAGCCGCCTCGGCCCCAGCGGAGCCGCAGCAGGATCCGCCTCCCCCCCCCGCTGGGATGGGGGGCCCGGCGGGGGGCGGTGCATTAAATTGCTCTCAATACTCCTGTGCGGCTCCCGGGCACTGCGCATGCTCAGTAGCAGCTGCTGAAGCCGCTGCCCTTCCCCCCGCCCGCATCAGCCGGAATGTTCCGCTGGGATGGGGCGAGGGAGCAACAGGCAGCGGGGCGGGGCTGGGGCTGAGCAGGGAATTGATGGGGGTGGTCAGGCGGGGGCTGGGTGGGCTAAAGGGAAGATCCGGGCAGGGGGAAGGTCATTGGGGCGGGACGTTTGAACTGTTTTGTGCAGCCAGGAAATTCCCGCTGGGGGGGGGGTTATTTAACTGAATCCTGCCCAGTTTGTGCCGCGTCCGCCCCCCTACAAAGTCTCTCCAGCTTTTCCTTTTCCCCATTATCACACGTGGCTATAAAATCCAGGAGATTCCCCAATGATGCGCTCTCTAATCTCCCCCGATTTCCCCTGGTCTCTCTCTACTTCTCAAGTGTCCATTTAAAATCTCTCCGATGTGGCAGCTTTCCCCCCCCCCCCCACTTTATCTGCCGCGATTTGTCCTCATTTAGGTGGGAAATTGTTGACCTGAGTCATTCCCCAGCACATGGCTGCCCTGGAGTGGGGATGGGAGGAGATGCCCGTTCTCTGCCAGGGCAGGGATGGAAAAGCACGTGTCCCCCATGGAGACTGCCCAGACCCGAGTTTCCCAATCCCACCCACTGACCCCAAACTACCAACACAGTTTCCCCCAGCCCTCAGTTGCCAGTCACCTGCCCGTCCCCCACTTCCGCCCCCTTCCTTTATCCAGGGAGCCTTCCAGCGCCCCCTCCCCCCTTAAATCAGCTTCTCCCAGGCTCCCTGCTGCTCATGTGAATGGTGGCAGTGGGGGGGGGAACCATCACTTTGTGTTTATACATTGGATAGTCTCATAAAATGCAGTCAAACAGTCTCCCTTTTCCCTCTAGTTATTTAATAGCAACATAAAATCCCCCTCAGATCTTGGTATTTTTCTCTCATGTTATCAATTGCTTAGCTTGTGGCTTGTTTTCTCTGCAAATCTCAAAGACTGATATAAAATACTCTAAACATTTGCCCCACTTTTCTTTAGTTGTCTAATTCTAAGTGAATATCCCCTGAGATTTTTTTCCTTGTCTCTCTCATCATAAAATACAAAGAAAATCTCAGATTGACACCTTTCCTCAGATTCTTGAACATGGATACAAAATGATTTCATATGTTGCCCGTTTCCGCTCTATTCATTTATCAAATATTGATGTGAAACACTCAGATTTTGCCTCCTATCAACCACTGATATAAAATCCTCTGATTTTCCACTTTCCTCTCTATAATTTGCAAAATGGATCCAAAATCTCTCAGAGTTCCACCCTTTCTCTTTCATTTCTGAATGTTGCTCTCAAAGCTCAGGATTTCCCTCTTTCTATGTCATTATCAAATGTTAGTTAAAAATCCTCTCTGGTTTGGGGCTGTTCCCCGTGTTTCTAAATCCCACCAACTTCTTCCTTCGAGGGAACCTGTTGCCCTGAGTTCTTCTCCATCCTGGATGTTGTAGGGGGTTAAATTGCCCAGAGATCATCTTTCCCGTCTCCTTTGCGAATCATTTGTTCCCTCCTTTACCTCTGTTAAAATGTTTGCCGAAGAAAGAGACCAGCCAGATATTTAATACCCATCAAGGCCAGAGGCCTCCCCCTGTTTGGGGATCAGTGGTTCCCAGCTGGTAACGGGATAGTTGGCTGGACCCTTTTCTTTTCTCCAGCTGGCATGGGATGAGGAGGTCACTCTGAGTGCAGTGTGGGTCCAGAAGTATCCTAAACCCCATGACAAATGGTCTCTGTGATGTAGCCATCTCTGGGGTGGCTCCATGGTGACCATTATTTGCTAGTGACAGGGCATGGACATGTCTTACCTCTCTGCTGAAGGGCAGGCCGGGATCCTAGGAGGGCAGTGGGGGAATCCCAGGAAGGCAGTGAGTTCCTAATTGGGGTCCCTCGCTGGTGGGGGCTCTTGGTGGGATTCCCAGCCTGGCAGTGAAGATCTGGTGGGGGTTCTCTGGCCAGTGGGGCTCTGAGGGGTATCTGGGATCTCTCTGGCCAGGGATTCTGGGAGTTGGGTCCCAGGAAATATCTGGTGGGACCCTGGCTGGGGGGATCTGGGTACTGGGGGTGTTGGGGGCCCCTGGATGATGGCTCTGGGGGCTGCTACTAACTATGTTCCTTCTCTCTGATCAGCTTGTGCCAGAATCCTGGCTCCAAGCACTGCCCGACATTCCCTGGCCAGGCCCAGTCACCGTGATAACTTTCTAGCCACTTATCAAACACTGTGAAGTGAAATCACAGATTTTGCATTTCTCCCCTCTTGAAAACTGCAGGAACTTCCACCCTCCTAGATCTGGAGGGTGAGGGAAGTGGGAAGGAGTGCTACACTATGGCACTATCTTCCACAGCATTCTGGACTCGTGAGCTCTCTCCTGCCGTCCATCACCCCCCTCTGACAAACAGAGGCTAAGGACACCATTCCTTACCCAGCCTAGCTAATAGCTATTAATGGAGTTAACCTCCATGGATTTATCCAGTTCTCTTTTAAACCCTGTTATATTCCTAGCCCTCACAACCTCCTCAGGCAAGGAGTCCCACAGGCTGAGTGTGCGTTGTGTGAAGAAATACTTCCTTTTGTTTGTTCTAAACCTGCTTCCTATTAATTTTCATTTGGTGATTCCTAGTCCTTGTGTTATGAGCAGTAAATAACACTTCCTTATTCACTTTCTCCACGCCAGTGATGATTTTATAGACCTCTCTCATATCCCCCCTTTGTCTCTTTTCCAAGCTGAAAAGTCCCTGTCTTTTTAATCTCACCTCAAACAGAAGTTGTTCCATACCCCTAATCATTTTTTTTTGTTCTTTTCTGAACCTTTTCCAATTCCAGTATATCTTCTTTGAGATGGGGAGACCACATCTGCACGCAGTATTCAAGATGTGGGTGTACTATGGATTTATAGAGAGGCAATATGACATTTTCTGTCTTATTATCTATCCCTTTCTTAATGACTCCCAACTTCTTGTTTGCTTTTTGACAGCCACTGCACGTTGAGTGGATGTTTTCAGAGAACTATCCACAGTGACTCCAAAATCTCTCGAGTGGAAACATAATTTAGACCCCATAATTTTATGTATAGTTGAGATTGTTTTCCAATGAGCTGCACTATGTGTTATCCTGACATCTAGTATTGCTGAGATCCTGCATTCAGTGATATCCCTGCCCTTCCTGTTCCCTTTCTCCCCTGAACCCCACCAGCCCATAGTTACTGTTCCCAGCTTCCCCAGGACTCTCTCATTGTCTCTGGACCTGTCTGTCAGCAAGAAGCAGTGCCAGGGAGACTTGCCCGCTCTCTAGAGACTTCGATTTCTGGGACATGGATTTACTTTCTATGTGTTCTAGGAGACTCTTTGAAATTGAGTGTCTGTGACATTAACCATAGTGCAATCTGGACTGTTGAACAGCTGTGAGACTCAGTTCCCAAGCTGGGGTGCCTTTTACACTGCTTTACTGTGAGAACAGCCACTCCTGGGCAGGTAACACACAGTCTCCAGCATGTAACTCACTCTCGAATTACAGCACCCCACAAGAGAACAGAAAATTCTCTGCTCCCAGACTTCTCCCAGAAATGTGCATCTTGCACTGTCCAGCACACTACTGAACAATGGGAGCTCATATGAAATCTGTCATTTCATCAGTGGAAAATGACATGTGCCAACCTTGTCATTCCAAATGGAGTTTCCAACACACTTGAGTCCAAACACACTGGTTAGGTAAAACAATAAAACAAAATTGTTAACTGCCGGAAAAAAATCTTTTCAGTGGCTAAGGGTAATGAGGCATAAAAGTCAGAATTGTTTACAAAAGAAATGCAAAGATAAAACACAAATTAACGTCTAAGTTAACAAGCTAAAATGGTGTGGAAGCCAGTAAATAATTAACAAGGATTTGAAGAGATCTTAATGAATGTTAGTTAGCAAGAGTCAGGCCATACTGTAACCTTAATGACGTAAGACTTGTAGGAGCAAAGATAGTGCGAGGCGACAGGACAGGAACTGTGTACAAAGTTATTATGACCTTGCAATCACTAACCAAAATGCAGGCTTGCTTTTCTTAGGATTGAGACAAATAAGATAAGCCTTTTTGCTGTGTATAAACAAAATGTAGTTGTTGCTTTTTACTGTCTGTATTATTGTTAGAAATTGTCTGTAAAAGGTATAAAGGCTTGCTGTGATTGTTTACCAGTTGAGAGACCTGTCCAGGACCCTGTGTCCTATGGCACTCTCTCCCTCCATGGTAATTACTGGAGAAATAATAAAGTATTTGATTTTGCTGCATCCAAACAAAAAGTGAGAACTGAGTTTTTCTTCGACAATGGATTCAAAGCAAATGTTTCTCTCTCCATGTGCTGAGACAGGCTGGCTTTCCATTCAGCCAGGACTCCCCCGTAACCTGCCCCTGCCTCCCAAGTTCAGTTCTTCAGGATTTGTCATGGGCAGAGGGAAAGGGGAGAAAGAGAGAGAGTCCCAAGCATTTTCCTCACCTCTTTTTATAATTCAGTCCTTTCTATTAGAAACAACTTCAGTTCTCAGCTGAGTCATGGTGACAGGCTGTCTGTTGGAGATATGAGTTTCAGGTCTCCCTCTGATAGAATGTAAATGTCTTCTTCACACCTTCCCCCTGCCAGCGAATTGCTGTTTGCCTTGCTGTCTCTGAGGAACTGGTCTGTGGGTGTTCCCCAGAATTGTAACTTTTTGTAATATCCTACAGTAAAATCTCATAACTTTACATACAGTGTTGCTACACATTTTAACAGGAGGATAATATTCAGTAGATTATGTGATTTCAAGTGATACTTCACAAACCATACTGTGTACAAAATTGATCATAATTTTCCAGAAGAGTGAACATCGGATTACAGACTGACACAGGGCCTGTGTGTGCGTTCCCAGCAGATATGTGGATTTTTCAATCCCTCCTAAGCAAAGTGTTCTGCATCTTCAAGGATCTGGTTTACTAAGTGTGACACTGCATGGAATTGTGAGACGCTTCCTATTATTATTACTTTGCAATTTTATCATATTGGTATTAATAATGAATTGTGCTAGATATGCCATATTAGGTGTCAGGGAAAATGTTATAATTTTCCAAGTATGATCATTTTTTTGTTTGTATCACCTTTCTATTGTGAGATATAGATACGTAGGGTATATCTGTATTCCAGACTGTGGACTGTGTTTCTGGGTGACACCCTCAGATCTATTGGCATCAGCACTGCCTAGCCTGTTTGATGGCCCATCCAGGGTCATCAGCTGTACAATGAATCCATGGAAAGGATCAAGGGGATACACGGATTGAGTCAGCAAGACATGCCGGGGAATGCCTGTGTAACGAGAACGCCAAGGCTTTTCCAGGCCTGTAACACTCGCATCCTCCCCTCTGCAGAAAGAGCAGCCTGGATCCAGCATGGGAGCTGAGACTCCACGGGGCCCTGGGAGCTGTAGTTCCTTGGCCAGCTCCCTGCCTTGGAGCAGGGAAGGAACTACATTTCCCAGCATTCCCTTGGCTGCTATCAACAGGAAAGGGAGGGGGGAAGCTGCGAGACTCCATGCGCTGCAGCTTGCTGTGGCTGGGGAGCTGGCTGCTAGAAGGGGGTGGCAGTGTGAATGGGGAACAAGTGTGCCCAAGGAGTAGAAGGCTTTGGCCCAGGTAGCACCCTCAGAAGACTTCCCCAGACTGGTTTAGGGATGCTGGTGTGACCTCGCCTGGCAGCCCCCAAGGAAGGAACTGGGTGGACTAAATGGACAGTGTCCCCTTCTATCTGAAGCCTGGCAAGGGAGGTATGTGGATCCCACCAGAAGTTAAAATGGTAAGTAAGGGAGGGGAGGCTTTACTAGAGGACCTGGGCAGCTTCAGAAACAGCACAGGAGGATTTCTACTTCTGAGCCATGAAAATAGAAATTGACTTTTTCCTTTCCAGATTTAGCTAATGTTCAGAAAGGGAATCTAGCGCCTGCCTTCCAGATTTGAACACCCTCAAAATTCAGGAGTGCTCAAGCTCAATTTGGGCAGCTGTTACTTCATTTCTCCCAAATCAAATATGCTGATCCACTATCATTTGCTGTAGAAAAAGTAGGATAAAATTGAGCAACAAATGCTGGGGTCTTCCCAGTGCTCACTAGGGCTGGAATTGCTATTTTCAACAGCCATTACCATTTTTTTAAAGTTTTGCTTGTTTAAAAGGAAGACAGTGATATTGCACTGGCAAATCCCCCATAGAAACAAAGAATGGAACAAAAGAATAATAAAGGCACCTCAAGTTTTCCTCATTTATGTAGGACAGTCTTATAAGATGGATCCAGACATCTTCCAATCACACAAGCTGAAAATTATTCCACTTTACTGCAGTAACCATGCGGGAACCAGTCCTGTCTGTGTTCTGTGCGCATCCAAAATCCCTGCTGAACTCAGAATCACCATCTCACCATCTCTTTTGTGACCATCTCACCTGATATGTTCAGCCCTTGTAAGGGAAGCAGGTTCACATTTAGTAATTGGGTGGGAAGCGTCTCAGAAAAAGTTAGGTGCTGTAGGAGGTGTTGCTTATTCACTAGGTGATGTGAGACCTTCCTGTTACACTAGTAAACCAGTGCTACACAGCAGGCACTTTGCTCCTGGAGTCTAGAATGGGGCCTTTGCGTCTATACACAGCCCATTAAAGACAATGAAAAGCCTCCCACTCACTTCAACAGGCTTTGGCCAGAACTGGTTATACACGGGGTAACCCCACTGTCTTCACAGGGTCCTGGTCTCACAGCGGAGGGGGGGCATGTGAGCTTGTTGCAGAGCTGCTGCTCCGGGACGGGAATCTCCTGGCATCCCAGCCTCCAAAATCATCCAGGCTTCACTTTCTGCACGACTAGGTGCTGGCTGAGGGGGGCATGGGAATTGGTGGCCTCTGCTGCAGGTGATGGGAATCGCAGGTATTTAAAGCCATGGCCTAGAGGAGGGAAGTGTCTAACTGCAGAGTCTGCAGCTGCCTAGGGCCAGGGCTGAGGATTTAGAGTCCCTAGTGCTGCCGTTGCAAGGTTCAAGCAATGCCGTGACTGGTGACATGGGGGGGTGGGTACTGGAGACATGGCTAGAGAAGGTCTGAATGAGGAAGGAGATAAATCTGGGGAGTTTCCTTGATCGCTATGAAAGTTCTGCTCACTGTGGACACTGGTAAACCCACATGGGTGTACAGCTCAATAAGAAAACCTGGGGGCTGAGGGAGCTGTGTATAGCAATGCATATAGTCATGGAGAGGTGTGTGATCAAAATGAAATATGTCTCTGAGGTTCAGTAGCGGGTATCCTATGGCACCAATGGCACTGCCCCACCAGGCCCACAGTGACTATATAGGGGCCTACAAATATGTTTGGTACCAGGACCCACAGAAGGTTAATCTGGTCCTGACTGCCTGAGCACTATTTCAGCCCCACATTTTTGGGTGGACCTCCCACAGTGGGAGCTGCAGAGCCCTCCCCCGCAACACACACACCCACCCCATCCTACCTCCTGGTGTTGGGAGGGGAACAGGAGAAAGGACAAAAGAAGCAAGAGAAGAAGCGAAAGGAGGGAGGGAGGGATGGAGGAAAAGGTGAAACAAAAAGGACAAACCCTAATGTCCCCAATGATTCTAAGGGACAAAATCCCAGGTGTGCAATAAAATTCTGCCTCCTTAAGCTCGTGTTTTCCATGCCTAGAATTCAACTCCCACCAGATGGATCAGACTGAACAGGTTTCAAACCTTGAGGAAGCTCTTACCTTCTAAACAGGGATGGCTGTTTTCTAGTAAAATCACTGAAAGGGAAGGAGAAAACTCGAAAGAGGTTCCTCCTGGTGCTCACGTCTGTGAACCCGAATACTCTCTCAGTCCTCAAAGAGAGACCCGGAGAAGGAGACTTGCTGGAGCAAAGCCACAGGGGTCTCTGAGGTTTCCCTGGTCCCTCGCCCCTGTCCTGCCTGGCTGATGTCAGCATCTCTCTGTGAGGTCACCACCTCCCCACCACCTTGGACCAATAGGCTGAGGTCCTGCAAAAGGCCTTTGTGATGTCACTGCCACACCCCTCCCTTGCTGTGCCAAAGTCCTGCCCCTGGCCAGGCACTGTGGAGGTTTGAGCTACTCCCTGTGGATCACCCCACTCAAGGAGCTTTTCTGCAGAGCATCCTAAGGCTGTGGCTACACTTAGCACTTCAAAGCACTGCCGCGGCAGCGCTTTGAAGCGCTAAGTGTAGTCAAAGCGCCAGCGCTGGGAGAAAGCTCTCCCAGCACTGTCTGTACTCCACCTCCCTGTGGGGAATAACGGACAGCGCTGGGAGCCGCGCTCCCAGCGCTGGGGCTTTGACCACACTGGCGCTTTGCAGCGCCGCAATTTGCAGCGCTGGAGAGGGTGTGTTTTCACACCCTGCTGCAGCGCTGCAAATTTGTAAGTGTAGCCAAGCCCTCAGATGTCTGAGCACACGAGTGCCATGGCAACGAACTGACACACGTGACACCAAAATGAGATCATTAATATACTAACCTAGAGGAGGAGGACACTGCAGCATTAGTAAGGGAGAAACCCCTACTGAACATGCATTACACCTAGCAGCATCAGCAGAACATATCGGCTACACAACTAAAGAAAGGGATCTGCACGTGGCTGTAGACCAGTGGCTCCCAACGCGGTGCCCACGAGCGCCATGGCGCCCACTGGGGCATTTATGTGCACCCACCTACTGCCCAGCAGGGGAGAGAAGCTGTGGCCCTGCGCCTGACGGGGACAGAGAACTCAGGCTGCAGGCGCCGGTGCTCTCTGTCCCTGGCAGGTGCGGGACTGCAGCTTTTCTCCAGCTTCTCCGGGGCTGCAGCCTGCGGGCGCCGGTGCTCTCTGTCCCTGGCAGGCGCGGGACTGCAGCTTCTCTCCAGCTTCTCCGGGGCTGCAGGCTGCAGGCGCCGGTGCTCTCTGTCCTTGGCAGACACGGGGCTGCAGCTTTTCTCCAGCTTCTCCGGAGCTGCAGGCGCCGGCGTTCTCTGTCCTTGGCAGGCACAGGGCTGCGGCTTCGAAGCTGGAGAGAAGCTGCAGCCCAGCCCCGGCCGGGAACAGAGAACTCTGGGGCTACAGGCTTCAGTCTATGTTAAAGGAAGGATAATAAATATATTTGGACCAGCAGTTCAGCAATGTTTTACTTTTTTTAAAATAAAGAAGATGAAAACTGCTTATGATATTTATTTTGTAAAATATTTTGTAGATAAAAAAGAGCAAATTCACATGGGAAGGTGAAAGAGTAATTGCCGAATAATTTAGTTAATACCTTTTACATGTAAAATTACCGTTTTTATCTTATGGATTCATATATTATGTAATATTAAATGACTTTTTTTGTATATTTAATATATACGAGGGGGACGCGCCCCGGCCGCGGGCAGGGACCGGCACATGGGAGGGGGCGGGGCTGGGGGTTCCGGGCGGGGCCGCTGCTCCTGGGGCGGTGTCTCCGCGAGGGGCGGGGATGAGATGGGGCCTCCTTTACCTGAGCTGCGGAGGGCGGAAGCGCCTCCGGTGCAGGCTGGGAGATGTAGTTCCTGACTCTCCCTGGAGCGGAAGTGACGTCGGCAGAGGAGCCGGAACCGGGTTGTGAAGGAGCGTTGGGCGCTGGGGCTCTGCCTGGCTCGCGCGGGGCCGTTGGAGCCTCTCCCGGCCGGAGAAGGGTTGGTGCCGGTGGGGCTCTGGGCATGCGCAGATCGCGGCGGGAGAGCCCTTCATTAACCACCCCGTGCCCGGCCCGGGCTCCGCCCGCCCCGCTGCGGAGCTGCAGCCTCCAGGCCCCGGAGCGAGCCCCGGGGGCGGGGCCGGGCGGTGACTCTGCCCCAGTGTCGGGGGGGACCCGGCATCTCGCAGCGCCGGGATCTGCTCCCGGGGGGGGGCAGCGCCCGCGGGGGGCTCGGAGCTGCTGCCCCCGCAGGAGCCCAGCGCCCCGGGCCCGGCCAGGCTCCGCCCTGGGGCCCCGCGGGGGGTGCTGGGGGGAGGGGCCCGGCCCCACTGGGGTCCCTGCGTGGGGCTGGGCAGGAAATGTCTGTGCAGCCCGGACATGGCCCGGGGGGGGGCAGGTGACCCCCGAGGAGCGGGAGAGAAAGGGGGCTGAGATCCTCGGATTTACCGCTGCCCCCTCCCGTGGGGACCCCCTCCCCGTCCTGCCCCCTTTCTCCTAGAGAGCCACGAGCAGCGCCCAGGGTGATACCCCTCCCCCAACCCCTGAGAAGTTCCCTGTTCCCCCCCCCCCCGATTGTGCCCCATTTTCTCTCCCCTTCGCCAATGGCCAGTTCAGGTCTCAGGTTTGGGGGGTTTCCCCCATTTCCACCTGCAGGGATTTGTCCTTGTGCGGGTGGGAAATGGTTCCCCCGAGTGATTCCTGAGCTGGGCAGAGGGTGAATGGGCAGAGGCTGGGGGGCCCTGAGACAGGGACACCTCTGGGCTGGGGGGGCCACTCTCTGCTGGCAACGGGGCCTGGGAAGGGCCAGGGAGGGGAGGGAGGAGCAAGTGTCCCCCATGGAGACGGCCCAGCCCCAGGTTTTCCAGTCCCAGCTATTCCCCAGCACCTGCTGGCCCTGTGAGTGTGAGGCAAGAAGAATCCATCTCATTCTGTTGTTGATTGAATATCCCTGTATAATCCCCTCCAATTTCCCCTCCGTTCTCTTGAACTGTTAAATGCTGATGTCAAATCTTCCAGATGTTGGTGCTTCTGTCTCACATTAGCAAATATATTGTTTGTGCCCCATTTTCTCCTCAGTTCTGAAATACTGATATCGAATTCTCAAAAATCTTCCCACTTTTCTCTCCAGGTGTGTGACTGAGATCAGGACCCCACTGCAGAGACCCCAGGTGAGATCAGACCCCACTGTTGTGCCAGGTAAAACTGAGGCCTAGACCGAGATCACGGCCCCCTTTAAGCCAGGCGGTGCACGACTGTGACCTAAACTGCTGCATCCATTGTGCTGGGCACTTCAGAGACCTCGACTGAGATCTGTGTCCCCGTTGAGTCTGGCACTGCACTGACCCCAACCCAGATCATGCCCCACCACTGTACTGGGCACTGCACAGACCCTGACAGAGATCCTGCCCCCACATTTTACCAGTTGCTGCAGGGGCCCTAAAGAACATTAGGGATCCTGTAATGCCGGGAGTTGCAGAGTCACCGACTGAGGTCAGGCCCCTGTTGCGCAGGGCTCTGCTCAGACACCGAGATCAGGGTCCCCATTGTGACAGGTGCTGAACAGACACCAAGGGTATCTCTAACCTGCCACTAAAACCCCCCAGCTGGCCCATGCCAGGTGACTCAGGCTCACAGTTCTCAGGTGAAGGGGCTGTTGAATTGCAGTGTAGATGTCTGGCCTCGGGCTGGGGCCAGGCTGTAGGACCGTGCGAGGTGGGAGGGTGCCAGACCTTGGGCTGCCGCCCCTGCCGCAACTTGGACACCACTATTAAACAGCCCCACAGCGTGAGCGGTGTGAGCCCAAGTCTGGGGGCCGGGGCCCGCCGCCGGTGTCTGACTGCAGTGTTGACATGCCCACAGGGACAGAGGCCTTGCCACAAAAAGCTCAAAGGCTAAATAGGCCAATGGTGGGAGGCGACTCCATTTTACAGATGGGGAAACTGAAGCTCAGAGAGCTGAAGTAATTTGCTCAAGTTTGCATGGAGAATTTGGGGCAGAACCTAGATTGTTTGAATTCTTGCCTCTCCCCTTAAACCCAAGCCCAGCGTGTGTGTGTGCAGCATTGTTTGGCCTGTGTTTACCTTCAATTGGCTTCCATAGGAGACTGTGGAATTTCCTTCACTGGAGGTTTTTAAGACCAGGTTAGAGATACACCAGTCTGGGAATGTCTAGGGATACTTGGTCCTGCCTCAGCACAGGGGGCTGGAGTAGACGCCCTCTCAAGATCCCTTCCAGGCCTAATTGAAAGAATTCTCTTTTGTGCTGTGTCCTGTTCTACGCTGAGCTGTTTTGCCTGTTGCCTTTTGGAACTATGATGCACCATGCTGTGTTGCATAGTTTTATGATGCGTTATTTTGCCTCAGCTGGTTTGGTGTCTGTGTTATGTTGGTTTGAGTTGAGCTCTTTTGCATTGTGTACTTTTGTTCTAAGGTGTGTTAGTTTGCATTGTGTTGCTTTCTTCTCCTTAGTATTGTGTCATTTTATGCTGTGCAGTGTAGTTTTTTGTTTTGTTTTTTGAATTGCCTGACACCATGTTTTCATTTGGTTTCATCATGTTGTTTTATACTTATCTATATTGCATAACATCATAGCAATGTAGAGCTGGACAGGACCTCAAGATGTTGTCATGTCCAGCTCCTTCTGCCGAGGCAGGACAAGTGTATGTAGATTGTCTCTGACAGAGCTTTGTCCTACCTGTTCTTAAAATCTTCCAGGGACAGAGACTCCCCAGCCCCCTTGTAAGACTATTCCCGAGCTGACCTGCCTTAGCTCTGGGGACACCCACACAGACTGTAGTGGTGAGCAGCTCTGGAGAGAGAGACCACCCCAGTGAGTGACAGCTGGGTAAAGAGACTGAAGTTGGAAGGAGAAACATTGATGTATCCAAGGTCACCCAGGCTGTCTGTGATGGAGCTAGAACTAGGTCCCAGTTCTAGTGCCACCGTACTGCTGTTTTGGGCACTGAAGATCTCTGCCACCCTGGTGTTTTAGGCACTGGTGCAAACCCTTAGTACAGACAGAATTTACACTAGTGCACTCTGGCTCTGGTGCACTATGTCCCTATTTGAAGGCTTATTGGGGAGGGGGGGCAGTGACCTCACAGAGGCCTGGGGCTGGCTGAACAGTGCAGCTGGTAAGGGAGGGGCAGCAGTGAGTGCTGGAGGTATGAGCCAGGAGCACAGCCCCACAGGGCTGGACACTGACTTCTCCTGA
This sequence comes from Mauremys reevesii, assembly GCF_016161935.1. NCBI lineage: Eukaryota > Metazoa > Chordata > Testudines > Geoemydidae > Mauremys > Mauremys reevesii. The sequence continues at coordinate 35,423,627 of NC_052636.1, read as the reverse complement.
CCCATGACCCACACACCCAGCTGTGTGCAGGGACCACAGTTGAGCTGCCTGCCAAGACAGCCTGTGCATCCATGGACAAACCACCTCTTTCTGCAGCCTAATACAGTGGTGTCTGGGGACCTTTCCAAGCTGCGGGTGATGTGGCTCTGGCGTTAACGGGATCTGTTCCTGGCTCTGTCCCTGACCTGCTTGGTGACCTTGGGGAAGTCACAGCCCCTCTCTGTTTTCCTCCTCCCCATTGTTTACTTGGATTGTGATCTCTTTGGGGCAAGGACTGTCCCTCTCTGTCTGTGCAGTGCCCAGCAGAATGGGGCTGCTGATCTCAGTCAGGTTCTCTGCCATGTGCTGCACGATGGGGCCCTGATCTCCATCAGTGTCTGTGCAACACAAAGCACAGGTTATAGACTCACAGACTTTAAGGGCAGAAGGTAGAGGTGTATGTCAGATGAGGTCTCATCGGTGCCTTGTATAACAGTACTGACCCTTTCATGTATAGCTCAGTGGTTTTAGCACTGGCCTGGTAAACTCAGGGTTGTGAGTTCAATCCTTGAGGGGGCCATTTAGGGATCTAGGGCAAAAATCTGTCAGGGGATTGGTCCTGCTTTGAGCAGGGGGTTGGACTAGATGATCTACTGAGGTCCCTTCCAACCCTAATAATCTATGATTCTATGTGTCTGCTGGAAATCCCTCACCTGATGTATCCTAGCACTGCATTAACCTATTTCACGGCTGCATCACATTGGCAGCTCATAATTATCCTGTGATCAACCAGTCTCCTCCTCTGTCACTTCCAATTGACAAACCCCCAGCTTATTGCAAAATTTTGCACTTGGGGACTAACAAGTTGAATTTGTGCACTATTGATTTTCATCCCATTTCGATTACTCCAGCTTTCAAGGACATGCATCTTTTCTTGTATGATGTTCCTGTCCACCTCCGTATTGGCAATCCCTCCCGGCTCTGTGTCCCACTCCCACTTCTTGTGCCAAGATCACTAATAAAAGTGTTGAGTAAGATTGGTCCCAAGACTGATCTGAGGAACTGCCCTAGTAACTCCCTCCAGCCTGACAACTCACCGTTCAATATGACCCCCTTGTAGACTCCCCTTTAACCAATTCTTTATTGACCTTTCGGTTCTCATATTAATCCCCATAGTCTCCAATTTAACAAATAGTTTCCCATGTGGAACTGTATCAAAAGCCTTACTGACGTCCAGATCAGGTTTCTCTGCACAATCTACCTTTTGTAACACCATGTTTTATTTATTTATAGTGCTGAAGGCTGGGAGGAAGTGTTAGCAGTAGGCTGAGAATGGCCATGTGGAGGTGAGGGAGGGAATGGCAGACAGTGGGTAGGCAGGGGGATGCGGCATTGGAGGTGTATGTGGGATTGTGTTTTGTAGGAGTCCATGTCTCTGCTCCCTGTGGCCGTGGCTCGTTCCGTAGCAAAGCAGCATGTCAGCAGAGCAGACGCACACACCGTAGCTTTGCCTGGAACACGCAGCGTTCACTGCCAGACGGGCTGGGCGATTTTTCACGGACCCTGCTTGATATGCCTGGCTGGGGTGGGTTCAGTTGGGCGGGGGTCTGGGCTCTGATAGTTTGCGATGTTCCTTTTTGCATAGTCAGTTCTTTCCAGTTATTGTTTTACCCCCGCCTATGCCCGAGGCCGCTCTCTTCGTAACTTGCTTCAGTTATTTCACTTCCAGTTTTTAAATGGGATCTAAGAATTGCAAAGCTGAATGAAAGATAAACAAACAGAACCATTTGAATGTCGGCCCAGAGCTGGTAGAACGGTACCTAGTGACGGTCGGCTGTAATGACCGGGTTCCCTGTAGCGTTTTCTGGTGGGGCGGATAAAGCAACGTCAAAGGGCCAGATGCGCGTTTGAGGGCGAAAGGGCTCGTCGGGTGTTTGCTCTCTAAGGAGCATGTCACCGGCCAGGGCCTGCAGTCTGTCAGGAGAGGTGCGCTGGGGTGTATTTAGGAATCTGAAAATAAAAGGTGAAGACGGCTGGGTCACAATATCCAATGAAATCTTGCAAACAATTATACAAATGGATCCTACTGCTGTTAAAACAACATGGTATTAATGCTGATTCAAAACTGACATTAAAATTAGGAGAGGAATGCATGAGAAATGAACTGACACCTACTTACCATTTCTTAATGCCTAATATGTTGACACTCCCTCACAGCATCTTTTTTTCAAAGCGATGCACAGCACACAGTCAAGTTAATGAATGGAAGCACACCCATTATTGACTGCTTTGTGCTGCATGAGCATCTGATTAAGCACCTAATTACAACTGTAGCACTGTAAGTGGAAATGCATCAACCCAGCTTAGCTCCAAGGTGTTTAGATGGGAATGAAAAGTTTCTAAATTAAATACATGGGAGAATGGTTAATGGGGAAAATACACTGAAGTGCCTCTACCCAGTCCTGTTGACTTCTTCTCCCAAACCCCCCATGAGTTCTGGCCTCTTGGTCAACTCAGCTCCCAGTCCCATATCAGCTGTGCCCTCTCCCAGCCTAACCCATTTCTACTGCAATTCTTCACCCTCCTCATCCAGGCAGGGGGCTGGCGCTGCAGCCCCTAAGGTACCTGCGTTAATCACTGTCTCTCATACTGGGGCTATTTAGATTTCAGGGAACGATTTCTCAGAATTACTGACTCTGGGAGATGGGAGAGAGGAGAGGCTGAGAGAGCGTTTGCTCTAACGGCCACGTTCAACTCTGGTAGCCTCCATGTTGCCTCATCCTCCACCCTCCCCCATGTGTCTCTGCTCATGTCAGTGTGTCACCTGATCATAATGCCACTGGCTTCAGCAGAGCTCCTAGACAGGAGCTACATCACAAGGGGGTTACAGTACTGAGAGTGAAATACATCACAGGGAGGGTGTAATTATCCTGAAGTGAAACATTCCAGTCTAGGAAGCGAAAGAATTCAAGTACTTCATTACTTAAAATTATGCTTGAAAGGATTGGATTTTTATGAATAAATTGCAGTAAATGTTAATTTCACTGTACACACACAAATGAAAAAATATTTATATAGGTAATATACAGAAATGCTTCTAGAGAAAGTGGAGTTTGATTTAAGGATATTTACACTGTATATTTTAGGTGTGACAGACAATTTCTCTTTGAACAGTTATATGATTTGGCTTTTGGACTCTCAACAGTTACTGTTATTAAATAATTGTCTGATGACCCCCATAACTTCCCACAGCTCTGAACACTGAAATTGTAAACATTGAAAAAAGGGCTTAAAAATAAATATCTCTATCTGTTGAAATTAAAAGAAAGAAATAGACACAATGAATTTTGTCAAACCCACTTAGCAGAAATTGCAATATGCTAGGGGATGGAAATTCACAACTAAGGCACCAACCTTAATTCTGCCCTGTAGGGAGACCAGGCAATTGCCGTAGGGCTACGAATTAGGCATTTTAGTGTATATCGTTCCAGATTACAAATCGGTATGATCTAAAGACACACGAGATCTTTTCCTCAGGAAATCACCGTCACTGGGTTGTTTCTCTTAGTGGTAATTCCCAGAAGTGAACAGATTAGTAACATTATCAGTTATGAAGTGGCCATTTCAGATTCCTGGGGATTGTCGTATTTTGCACTAGGGGCCAGGTCCTTGGAGAGACGGAACCTTGGTTTCATTTTAACTTCTCCATGCTCAGCAGCTTCTGGAATTTGGTTCAAAGTATTTACATGTTTCCCTGCCCTGTTCTTAAAAGTGCTGCTTTAGAAAGTGGGGAAGGGCAGGAACTGACTGCACGATCCGTAGCTGAGCCCCTTAGATATTTATAGCTCATCAGAAGGAGCACGGGGATTGGTTGGTGTCTGGGGATTTAATAATAAACACACAAATATCATTGTTCTTAGTGAATTTACATCTTCTAATTCCCATAACCCACTAATTATCCGGCAGTCTGGGGAGGGAGAACTAGTTAACTCCCGTGGCCAGTGTGGAACCGAAGGCACAAGCATCTTTCAGTGGCTGACTCAAAGTCACCCAGAGTCAGTGATGAGCTGCAGCCGGTTCGCACCGGTTCAGAACCGGTTGTTAAATTTAGACGCTCTGTTAGAACCGGTTGTCCCGCCTGGGACAACTTGTTCTAAAAGGGCATTTAAATTTAACAACTGCTCCCTGCTGTGGCCCCAGCTCACCTCAGCTCTGCCTCCACCTGCTGCCATGAATGCTCCGCCCTGCTTCTCCTCCCCCCCCGCTTCCCGCGAATCAGCTGTTCGCGCGGGAAGCCTGGGGGCTGAGCAAGCAGGCTTCCCGCTCAGGAACAGGAAGATGGAGCTGAGGTAGGGTAGAGGGAACGAGGAGGGCCATGCGCCCCGGCCGGTCTCCAGCTGCGTCCCTCCCCGGCCCCGGCTCTGGCCGTGTCCCTCCCCGGCCCTGCGGCCCTCCCCAGCCGCCCGGCTCCGCCTCTGGCCCTCCCCAGCCCCGTGGCCCTCCCCTTCCACCCGGCTCTGGCCGCGGCCCTGCCCAGCCCCGCGGCCCTCCCCGGCCGCCTGCCTCCGGCCCTCCCCGGCCCCGCGGCCCTCCCCGGCCCCGAGTCCCTCCCCAGCCGCCCGGCTCCGCCGCCGGCCCTCCCCAGCCCCGCGGCCCTCCCCGGCCGCCCCGCTCCAGACACGGCCCTCCCGGCACGCGTCCCTCCCGGCCCGCCGCAGCCCAGCTCCGGGCCCGGCGGCCGCGACCTCACCTACCCAGATGCCAGGGTCCGGGCGCGACAGCGGCCCCGGCTGCCCGGCTCCAGCTGCGTGGCTCTGGCGGCGGCCCTCCCCGGCTCCGGCCGGCCAGCCGCCTGGCTCCGGCCACCTGGCTCCCACCGTATCCTCCGGCTCCGGCCACGCGACTCCTGTCCCGGCCCCGCGTCCCCAGGCTCCCGGCTCCAGCCATGGCCGGACTGTAGCACCGCCAGCCACGTCCAGGCAGCGCGGTAAGGGGGCAGGGAGGTGTTGGAGAGAGGGCAGGGAGTGGATAGGGGTGGGGAGGAGTGGATAGGAGTTGTGGGGGTCAGAGGGAGGGGAAGAGGGGGATTGAATAGGGGCAAGGGTCCCGGGAGGGCAGTCAGAAAGGATCAGGGGTTGGATGGGGGCAGTGGGAGGCAGTCAGGGGCAGGGGGTCCAGGGGCTGTCAGGGTACAGGGCAGGGGGGGGGAGGGGTCCGGGCTTCCTGGGGGGGGGGCATGATCCCTCCTGGGGTGAGGAGGGAACCGGTTTGTTATGATTTTGGCAGCTCATCACTGCACAGAGTGAATTTCACTTCACTGGATAAAGCCCTAGTTGCTGAGCTCTGCAGAGGGGTGGGGAGGTGAATTCCATCCCCCATTCTTGAGCAATTCTCACCCTGACCTCAGACACTACCCCACCTTCCCCTGCAGTGATGGACCCACTTGATGCTGCCAGAGCCATCTGCCATGGGAGCTAGAGAGGACAGAGGCCCAGCTCCAGAACGGCTCCCCCTGCCCACAGCCCCCAAGCTGTGCTAGAGTTGCCCTGACTTTCCAATCTGCAGATCAGTCCGGCTGTCCCCAGCCCGTGCACCCACCACACACAATCTTTGTCACAACAAACATCCCAGGATTGGGAAAGACCATCGGGCTGGCTGCAGTCTCCCGTTGCTGCTGTGAGGGGAGTGGGGTGGTCCCTCACAGAGGATACAAACATACCCAGGGGCAGAAGGGAAATGTAGTTTCTTCCAGGGGTTTGAAATGTTTGGTTTAGAGTCCTGAGCTCTGTCTTCCTGTTTGTCTCCTCCTGCCACTTTCAGATCTCTTGGAGAGACAAGGTGGGGGAGGTAATTGTTTTAGAACCAATTAAAAATACCTCTTTGCTGTCCTGGGACCAACATGGGTACAACAACTTTCCCCTCTGTACCCCCTCCCCATCTCACCTCCCCCTCAGCTGAGACTGTCCTATGTGATAGGAAAATAAGGGTTCAGTCCTGTTGCTGGATTGGGTCTTGCCAGCACTAACGGGAGTGAAAGCCTGTGTGCATTAATGACAGCAGCAGCTCTGGGACTCGACACATAGGGAGAAGAGATGGGAGTAAGCAGGTTGTGTTTGTGACAGGTGTGAGTTACTCAGGTGGGAATTCTGCACCGCTGCGTATGCACAGAATTCACGTCCAGCGCAGAATTTCTTTTTTTTGGCTTGAAGAAGATACGTTCTGCCTGAGCAGTGCTACAGTTCTGCCTTTCACCCACCAGAGGCCCCTGTGGCACCAGAACAGGCAGCAGCCAGCTGGGTTCATCTTGGTGGGAATTTGTTGCCCCGAGCTATACCCCAAATGGGAGGAGAGTTAGTGGGTGCAACTGGGGAGAGTCCTGAGACACAGCTGCCGCTGGGGGTGGGGAGAGGGTGGTCATTCTCGCCTCGCAAGATGGTGTGGAAAGGGCACAGGAGGAGCAAGTGTCCCCTATGGAGACTGCCCAGCCCCAGGTTATCCAGTCCCAGACGCTTCTTCCCCCACCGTACCCCAAACCTCTTCACCCCTCCAGCCATCAGTTGCCAGGCTTCCCTCGCTGCGAGCCCTTCCTGACTGCAGAGACCCTCTGAGCCAGTCGTGTGTCAGGGCTCAGCCCTCTGGCTGCGTCCTCAGGGCACTTTCTTCCTCTCTCGGGGCACCGTGCCACAGGGACCCCACAAAGCTACATTGCTCAGGCTTTGGCTTCAGCCCCGGGTGGTGGGGCTCAGGGCCCTGGACTTCAGCCCCATGCGCTGGGACTGGAGCTTTCTGCCCTGGGCCTCAGTGAGTCTAATGCTGCCCTTGCTTGGCCCCTGCCCTGAAAACTGCTAGTGGCCCCCAGGGGGCCCAGGACCCCTGGTTGAGAACCACTGTCTTACCCCACGAATCACAGCAATGTTCAGGTTACTGCCAGTCATAGAATCCTAGAATATCAGGGCTGGAAGGAACCTCAGGAGGTATCTAGTCCAACCCCCTGCTCAAAGCAGGACCAACCCTCAACTGAATCATCCCAGCCAGGGCTTTGTCAAGCCTGACCTCATGCCAAAGGGCCAGTCACTTACTGAGGTCAATTGAATCTTAGATCTCACAACAAAGACAATACTTGTAGCCAGTCCTGTCATAACCTGTATTAAGATTTATTTAAAAGGAAAGGAGAGTTGTTTACGAAGTTAAAGCAGGTAATCCTATAGATGCAGACGAGTTACAGTGTTAAATTTCAAAAGGTAAAAGAAGCTTCTATAATAAGCAAGCTCTGCATCTTTTTTAGGACTAACCCAGGCTAATCAGCTGGGGATCTCGTACTTATGCCTAGAAACTTTATCCCCCCAGAGTCCAAGCAGCTACAGATCATCAGTTCCTTCTATATGGGGTTTTTCATCCCCTTCCTGCCATGTGCTCTGAGCTGCAAACTCAGCTAATGGGAAGTCAAGAGCACAACAACAGTCTTTTGTTGTCTTTAACATCCCATAATAGTCTATGTGGTGTTGATGAACCTTTCCTGCCAGGCAGGGTGTAATGCATTCGGCTGTCAATCAACACTCCACCTAGGTAAAGTCTCTCTCCTCTGGTGATTTACAGAGCCACAGAGGCTCCCAATGCAACTAGTCAGATATTAAACCAGGCAGCCACTCACAAGCATTCAATAAAGTGTAAACGCATTCTTATAATCCTAATACCTAATATTAACACAGGTGAGTCAAACTGATTCCACTGTGTGTTTGTCCCTGTTCAATGAAGACGGGGGCTTTTGCAAGAGCTAACACCTCATCTGCCAGTGTCACAGGCAGGCTGGGCAGGGATGGTGTCTCTAGCCTCTGTTTGCCAGAAGCTGGGAATGGGTGACGGGGGGGATCACTTGATGATTCCGTGTTCTGGTCATTCCCTCTGAAGCACCTGGCATTGGCCACTGAGCTAGATGGACCATTGCTCTGATGCAGTGGGCAGCTCTTATGTTCTCATGTTCACAGTCTGTAGGAGGAGTATCTACTCACTTGGACTCCCTGGGGAGCGACAGAAAGGAACAAGATGTGCTGAGGCAAGAAGGCCCAGTCTCAGAGCCCCCGGGCTCACGCTTCCCAAAGGCTAAAACTAGGCCCAGCCCATGAAGGGGGCACTGCCAGGAGAGACTGGATAAAGGCTGGAGCATCAAACAGCTTTGTAAACCTGAGAGAGCTGCCTTGGGGACAGTGACAGGGAGAATCCCCAGAGTGACTCCTTTGATTCTGCTCGTCTCTGGCCTTTGGTTCTTAGAATTATAGAACTGGAAGAGGCCTCGAGAGGTCATCTAGGCCAGTCCCCTACACTCAAGGCAGGACTAAGTATTATCTAGACAATCCCTGACAGGTGTTTGTCCAGCCTGCTCTTAAATATCCCCAGTGATGGAGATTCCACAACCTCCCTACACTATTTGTTCTGGAGTTTAACCACTCTGACAGTTAGGAAGTTTTTTCCTAATCTCCATCCTAAATTGCCCTTGCTGCAATTAAAGGCCATTATTTCTTGTCCTATCCTCAGAGGTTAAGAACAATTTTTTCTTCCACATCCCTGTAACAACCTTTTATGTACTTGAAAACTATTATCATGTCCTCTCTACTCCAGACTAAACAAACCCAATTTTTCCAGTCTTCCCACATAGGTCATGTTTTCTAGACCTTTAATCATTTTTGTTGCTCTTCTATGGACTTTCTCCAATTTGTCCATATCTTTCCTGAAATGTGGCACCCACAAATGGACACAGTACTCCAGTTGTGGCCTAATCCGCACAGAGTGGAGTGGAAGAATTACTACTTGTGTCTTGCTTACAGTACTCCCTCAAATACATCCCAGAATGATGTTTGCCCTTTTGCACTGTTGACTTATACTTAGCTTGTGATCCACTCTGGCCCCCAGCTCCCATTCCGCAGTGCTCCTTCCTGGGCAGGAATTTCCCATTTTGTACGTGTGCACCTGATTGTTCCTTCCTAAATGAAGCACTTTGCATTTGTCCTAATTGAATTTCATCCTATTTACTTCAGGTCTTTTCTCCAGATCATTTTGAATTTTAATCATAGAAGATCAGGGTTGGAAGGGAACACAGGAGGTATCTAGTCCAACCCCCTGTTCAAAGCAGGACCAATCCCCAGACAGATTTTTGCCCCAAATCCCTAAATGGCCCCCTCAAGGATTGAACTCTCAGCCTTGGGTTTAGCAGGCCGATGCTCAAACCACTGAGCTCTCCTTCCGTGGCCTATCCTCTAAAACACTTGCAACACCTCCCAGCTTGGTATTGTCTGCAAACTTGGTAAGTGTAACAGAGGATGTTACTGGGAGGGTTTCACCGTGTCTCAGAGGGTCACACCCTGGTGGGAGGAGCCTAGGCCTGTACTGGGATAAGGTCACTCTGTGTTCACAGTGTGGCAGAACCTAGAGTGTCCATTAGCAGGGAAAAATCAGGGGGGAATCGGCTTGTGGAATGGACAAAAGCCCCCTCTGCATTCTCTCACATTGCTCTTCTCGTCCTGGCAGGCTACAGATTAACGTCCACGTTTTGCTCCAGATCATTTCATCCTCCCAAAGGGAAGGAAATGGCTGCAATGGAGCTGGCTCAGGTAAGGGATTACCAGGGAGCTGGTGGTGGGTTCTGCTTGGAGGGAGAGAAGCAGTAAATGCATAGGAGGGTGGGAGCTGCTGGAGGTGGTGGGAGGCAGGAAATATCTCAGGTGGAGAAAGGGAAGGGACAGGATGTGACAAACCTGCTGAGACTTGTGTACTCTAGGGTGTGCTGGGTTGTCACCCCGGGGTGCAGTCTGGGGGGCTTCTGGGAACCGCTGTGCCCTCTAACCCTCAAGCTGGGCTGGCCCTTCTCTCACGGCTTTGCTGGAGATTCAGCCAGCCTCTCCAGGGCCTGTTATCACCCAACATGACAGTAGGTGGCGCCATACACCCAACTAAGCTACCTGAATGCTTTACCTGAGCCACTCAAGGACAGATAGAGACAACAGCCAATTTCCCAGCTCCCCAGCCTTGCACACCTGCTGTAGTATAAATTCAGAATTATCCCATCTTATAGTGCACAGGAATCTCTGTAATGTCAGCTCATTCATATAGTTCCCCTTCCCATCGATATGGGAGAGATATTCACAACAAGCCTGTGCTAACCAAGCTCAGCTTTTCCCCAAACACTCACTCAAAATGCACTGATTAAGATAAAGCATAAAACAAGTTTATTAATGGCAGAAAGGTAGATCTAAAGTAATTATTGTTAGAACAAAAAAGGAGCCGGTTGATCCAGAGGCAGATATGAATTCAGGCTTCTCTATTGCGTTACTTGTTCCCCTGGACAGCTATCGAGTAAGCACTGGATTAGTTACATCACTCGCCTTTTATCCAAGTTTGTATGTAAACACCCACATCCGTTACAACACCCCAAAACCCCTTATTAAGTAGTAGAAACGCTCATACAATTAGTATACCCACCCCTATCCACTATCACAGTATTACACATATCATAGAGGCGTTTTTACCTTGAAAATACCGTTCTTTGCAATAACGTGTTGCCACAAATTTCCCTAAACAGCAGTTCTCAGGGTATGGAGGAAGGGTCAATGAGCAGTTCTCGGGGAGGGAGGAAGGGGCCATAAGCCAGGGCTTGTTTATGTAGCTGGGAAAGGAAGGGAGGGGGAGGTAACATTTCTTTTACTTTCTTTCACACAAAGGACATTCATTCCAACAACTACACTTCTCATGCAGCTGCATCAATGTCAATTCTTACAAGCAACAGAGAGAGGAAAAATATGGCAACTTATTTGTTAAGCAAAGAATTCCTGCCTGCTTATGCCTTTGTCCCCAATGCATGTCAGCTTCCCAGCTCTTTTACTGAACCCTAACGTATCCCAACACTTCTAAGTGATAGCAAACAGATCAAAGCAGATTACTTAGCAGATAACCAAAAGCTCAAACTAAGCCTAACATACTATCTGGATAGAATTTGAATTAGCAATTTCTCACCCTGACTGATGATAGAAGCAGTCCCCCAAGTTTCCATACACAAGCTAGAAATCCCTTTACCCTGGGAGCAGCAGTTCCCCCAGTTCAGTCTTTGTTCCTCAGGTGTTTCCAGGAGTTCTCTTGTGTGGGGAATGAGGCCAAGAGATGATGTCACACCCCACCTTATGTAGCTTTTCCATATGGCGGGAACCATTTGTTCCAAACTAAGTTCCCAGTCCAGTTTGTGGAAAAATACAGGTACCAAAATGGAGTTCGTTGTCATGTGGTCTAGTCACATGTCCTAGCATGTCCTGCTGAGTCATAGTAGCCATGACTCATAGGCTGGCTGAAACAATCACAGGAAGGCTAAGCTCTTCCACAGTCCATTGTCTTTGTTGATGAGCCATCAGCACTGTCTGGCTTCTTCATTGTTGTACCTGAAAGGCTCGTTGTGGGTGTTACCCAGAGTAAGCACATTTGAAATACAGATACAGAGTCAGTATCCAGAACTTCCAATACAAACATGATGCATGCACACAAATAGGATAATCATATTCAGCACATGACGCATCTTGCACAAAATGCATCATAATTATGTCCTAATCATATTATAACCATACCACTATGCTGAATATGGGGTGTAGTGTCAGATAGGGCCTAATTTCAAGGCACGGGATTTGGGAATGGAACTTCCGCTCTTTGTGGAACAGGAAATAACCCTCCAGCCAGGGCTGGGACAACTTCCCAGACTCCCAGTGCTGGAGCCTGACTCTACTGACACTTCATTCGTTACCCCACCCCGATCTTTGTGGTAACTGCAAACTTTATCCGTGATGATTTTATATTCTGTTCTAGGTCATTGATAAGAATGTTAAATAGCACACGGGCAAAAAGCAATCCTTGTGGGAACCCGCTAGAAATAAATCCACTCGACCATGGTTCCCCATTTACCATTCCAGTTTTTAATCTATTTAATGTATGCTGTGTTTATTTTGTATCATTCTAGTTTTTTAGTCAAAATATTGTGCTGAATCAAGTCATATGCCTGACAGAAGTCTAGATATATTACATCAATAATATTAGCTGCAACCAAAGTTTTGATCTTATCTAATAAGGATATCCAGTTAGTTTGATAGGATCTATTTTCTCTAAACCTTTGTTAATAGGTACTAATTATATTACCTTCCTTTAATTCTTTATTAACGAAATCCAGTATCGACTGCTCCGTTATATTGCTCAGTATTGATATCAGACTGACACTCTTGTAATTAGCTGGATCATCTCTTTTACACTTTTTAGTATTGGCACAGCATTAGCTTAATTCCAGTCTTCTGGAAATTCCCCAGTGTTCCAAGTCCTAATTACAATCAACATTAATAGTCCACCACGCTCCTCCACCAGGTCTTTAAAAACTCTTGGATACAAGTTATCCAGACCTGCTGATTTAAACATGTCTAACTGTAATAACTGCTGTTTAATGTCCTTGTGAGTTCTTGTTGGAATGGAAAGAGTGTCATCGTCAACATCTTGTGATCTGCAGCGTACAGCATCTGTTTTTCTCCAAATCCAGGAGAGAACACTTATTGAACACTTTTACCTCTTCTGCATTATTTTTGATAATTCTGCCATTTCCGTCTAGTAATTTATCACTACCATTGTTAGGATTAATATACTTTTCAAACCTTCCTTCTTATTTTCATTGATTGGTCATTGATTTCCCTTACCAATTTTCTACAATTCTGACCTTCTAACTCAGGGGTGAGCAACCTTTCAGAAGTCTTCATTTATTCACTCTAATTTAAGGTTTTGAGTGCGCCAGTAATACATTTTAACATTTGTAGAAGATCTTTCTCTGTCTATAATATATAACTAAACTATTGTTGTATGTAAAGTAAATAAGGCTTTTAAAATGTTTAAGAAACTTAATTTAAAATTAAATTAAAATGCAGAGCCCCCCGGACTGGTGGCCAGGACCCGGGCATTGTGAGTGCCACTGAAAATCAGCTTGTGTGCTGCCTTCAGCACCCGTGCCATAGGTTGCCTACCCCTGTGTGACGTTATTGATATAAACTGGGACCATATAGAACATGGTTTGCAACCAAGGTCCTGTAGTGGCACCAAATCTTAGGTAAAGGGGGTCATCTAAGGTGTCTAAGACCAGGTTATGGGTTGCTGGTTATGATTATGCTGTCTATATGTATGTATCATTTTGTAGTTGAAGTTATAAGTATTGGCTTTATACTGTCTGTATTTTGTATTTGTGCTCTGCTTCTGGGTGACATCCCAGACAAGTTGGTGTTAGCTCTGCCTAGCCTGCTTGATGGCCCATTAAGGACCATCAGCTACACAATTGACCCATGGAGAGAAGGCAGACACGCCTTGTAACTCAGCAAAGTGCAGGGACTGGCCCATGTGACTCCAGACTCCATTTTGCTGTAATTTTCCACAGTAAGGACAAAGAGGTTCTTACACCTGGAAAAGCCTGTATAAGGCTGATGCCTCATCTCCATCTGGTCTTCAATCCTGCTTCTTACCTCTGGAGGGACTTTGCTACAAGCTGAAGCTCTGCACAAAGGACTAATGACCCATCCCAGCTGGGGATGTACTCCAGAGACTTGATTTGAACCTGCAGCTTATGCCATCACTGCTACAAGCCTGAACTAAGAACTTTGCCATTACTGTATGTAATTGATTCCATCTAACCAATTCTAGCTCTCATCTCTACCTTTTTCCCTTTATGAATAAACCTTTAGATTTTAGATTCTAAAGGATTGGCAACAGCATGATTTGTGGGTAAGATCTGATGTGTATATTGACCTGGGTCTGGGGCTTGGTCCTTTGGGATCGAGAGAACCTTTTTCTTTTACTGGGGTGTTGGTTTTTATAACCATTCATCCCCAGGACGAGTGGCACTGGTGGTGATACTGGGAGACTGGAGTGTCTAAGGAAATTGCTTGTGTTACTTGTGGTTAGCCAGTGGGGTGAAACCGAAGTCCTTCTTGTCTGGCTGGTTTGGTTTGCCTTAGAGGTGGAAAAACCCCAGCCTAGGGCTGTAACTGCCCTGTTTGAGCAATTGGTCCTGAATTGGCACTCTCAGTTGGGTCCCGCCAGAACTGCCTCGTCACAGTGGCGTAGTCATGCTTGGATCCACAGAACCAGGGCGATTAAGCTTTGGGCCAGAACCCCACGCTATCCAAATTCAAAATTTGGGATTGAGTGTTTGGTTGGTTAAAGATCAGTGACCATGAGACAGAAAGTATCAGCAAAAGCAATGAAACTGCAAGCCCTGATGGACAGCCTGCAGTTTGAACATGAGCAAAAACTGGCAGAAATTCGAATGGAAGAGAAGCAGGCCTTGGCCCAGCTGGAGAAAGAGGCTGCTGAGAGAAAGCAAGAGGCTGCTGAGAGAGAAGAAAAAGCACGTAAGGAGCTGCTGGCTACTGAGGAGAAAACTCGACAGATGCAACAAGAAACTGCTAGACCCTAACTTCAAGTCAAAAAAGCAAGGGAAGAACAGCAGAAATTGTATCCCCTTGAAAGTCCAGTTTGTAACAATGTTGGTATGTTGTATAACTCTGAGCAGTTGTCTGGGCGTAACCAAATGTACCCCAGCAATGCCACCTTTTATGTCAATGCTGTTACTGTGTGTTCAGTAGAGGGTGGCCCCATAAATTGTGCCAGTGCTATGTATGGGACTGGTAATGGAAAATTCATAGAGAGTGTAAAAGTCAATGGTAAAAGCTGTTTAGGGCAAATTATGGCTTCTAACATCACTCTTGTTAAAGCAGATCTGGTCAAAGAGGAAGATTATTTACCAAATTAGAGTGTGACTGTTGTGATCCTCTATGAGTTTACTGTGCGTGTGCCTTTAGCCAGAATCCACCTTGAATGGAATGGGGCTCAGCATGAAGTGATAGCTGGCGTCAGGAAGTTATTGCCTAAAGATCTTTTAATTGGGGAAAACTTTAAGGCTTTGTTCAGTCCAGGTAGCCAGTCACAGGAGAGGAATGATCTTAAACCTGTGTCTATTGTGGGCAATGGTTTGCCTGAGGTGGGTTGCTCCAAAGGTTTGTCTGTGCCAGGAAGCAGTGTGTCTGTGAGTGGAGTTTCTGAATGTCTGTCTGATGTCTCAGAAGTGAATCTGAAGTTAGATCAAGTGCAGAAAGATCTCATTGGTGAGGAAAATGTTTCTCAGGAGCAGGTTAAAGTAGATGGTCAGGTTAAAGCCCTAACCAGGGGCGGCTCTAGGCACCAGCAAAACAAGCTGGTGTCTAGGGCGGCAAAATATAGGGGGCGGCAAAAGGCTGGGGCTGGGGCCCCAGCTCATCCTGCCGCTGCGAGCAGAGGAGCGGCCCGTCCCCCGCAGCCGGCGCAGGGCCGCGCTACCGGCTCCGCTTAGGGGAGAGGGATGGCCCCTTACCGGTAGCGCGGCCCCGCCTGGCTGCAGAAGACGGGCCGCTCCTCCTCCGCTGCAGCTGCGTGGCTCCGGGGGAGGGGTGGGGGGGCTGAGCTCCGCCCCGCTCCGAGCCGCGTGGGAGGGGCGGGGCTGTGAGCTCCAGGCTCCAGCTCCCTCCGCTCGGCGCGAGCTCCCAGCCCGCCCCCTCCCACGTGGCTCGGGGCGGGGCTCAGGCCCCGTTGGAGCTCCCAGCCTCGCCCCCTCCCCACGCGGCTCGGAGCAGGGTGGGGTTCAGGCCCCGCCGGCCACACGCTGCAGCTACTCGGCGACGCGCTGAGGCTCCGGGTGAGGAGGGAGCCGGGGGTAAGAGGCTGGGGCCAGGGGGGGTTGGCTAAGGGGCAGGGAGTCCTGGGGACAGTCAGGGCACAGGGAGGGGGCAGAGGTGGGGTGGGGGCAGGGAATGGGGGAGTTGGATTGTGGGCATTCGGGGTCTGTCAGGACCCGGGGATGGATAGGGGTTGGGGCAGACGGGGAGCAGGGGTGGGGTCCCAGGGTGATGGTTGGGGGTCTTTGGGGGACGGTGAGGGGACAAGGAGCAGGATGGTCGGGGATTCTGAGGGGGGTAGTCGGGGCAGGAAGTGGGTGGGGTCGGATGGGGCAGGGCCAGGCCGTTTGGGAGGCACAGCCTTCCCTACCCTACAGCTCATCAGCAGTTTGAGGCTTGCAGAAGAGCCGAGCTGTGAGCTTTTCCATTAGGGCCACTGTCCCTGTCACTTCTCAAATGCCAAATTTTAGTCTACTTGTAATTTCAGTGCCATAGGGAGATTCGTGTCAGGGGAGGGTAGCTTCATTTAAAATTAGCCACTGGGGGGAGGGATCACATGAGAAGAGCAATATCCTTCCCAACCCTACCAGGAGACCCTCCCCGCATTCCTGAGGCTCCAGAGGGGTTAATTCAGTGGTTCTCAAACTTTTGTCCGGGTGACCCCTTTCACATAGCAAACCTCTGAGTGTGACCCCCCCTTATAAACTGAAAACACTTTTTTATATATTTAACACTATTATAAATGCCGGAGGCAAACCGGGGTTTGAGGTGGAGGCTGACAGCTCACGACCCCCAGTAATAACCTCGTGACCCCCTGAGGGGTCCTGACCTCCAGTTTGAGAACCCCTGGATTAATTTAATTTTAGCACCCTGTGTCCATTCACATGCATGTGCTATTTCAGTTTTGACAACATAGGCTCATTCCAGATTCTGGAACAAGCTCAAATGCTCAATTCGTGGAGTATGTACATAGTTTATACTAAAGACAAATCCACAGTAACCGTCTCCAGTTTGCGAGGGACCCCATGGAGCCAGTCTCTAGGAAACAGATAAATGCATGGAGATTAAGTCAATTAATGGCTATTAGCCAGGATGGGTAAGGAATGGTGTCCTTAGCCTCTGTTTGTCAGAGAGTGGAGATGGATGGCAGGAGCGAGATCACTTGATCATTACCTGATAGGTTCACTCCCTCTGGGGCACATGGCATTGGCCATTGTCAGTAGTCAGGATATTGGGCAGGATGGCCTTTAGTTTGACCCAGTATGGCTGTTCTTATGTTCTAACCTAAATGAATCCAAAGTTATGGAGCCAGATATGAGTCAAGGAAGCCAGCAGAGTATCAGAAACCTGGAAAAATCTCTGCTTGGATGGGCTCAGGCGTTGGGTCACAAGCTGAGGTGGTTCCAAAGGTTTGGATTTTTTTTTAAGCAGAATTTTTTTTATTGTTCCTTTAAACAATTAAACACAGCAAGCAGCAAATATTTGGCCACACACTTCTGAAACCCCAAACCATGTTCAGGTTTTGGCAGATTATTTCAGCTTTTTCAATTAGAAAAACAATAACAAATTTTGAAGGAAAGCAGATATTGTCTGTGATTTTTTTCTGTTTTTTAAAAACCCCTAGTTTTTGATCCAAAAAAAGTTTTGACGGGAAATATTTGTACAACCTTTTTGATGAGCTTTAGTGCCTTTTAGCACTAGCTGATGCTGAGAACCAGTGATACCTTGTAAAGGTGACTTGAAAAGAAATTCTCAAAACTGGGTTTGTGCTGAGATGCAGAAGGTTTTTAAATGTTTATTTTTCCCGGGGAAAACAGGGCGGGGGGGAGAGTGTGGCAATTTTCCCCAGGCCCCACAGGGGCCCCACGAGAATACAGTATTCTAGAGTATTGCAACTTTTTTTTATGGAAGGGGCCCCCAAAATTGCTTCGCCCCAGGCCCCCTGAATCCTCTGGGCGGCCCTGGTTCGCGCTGCTGCAAGCTGAGAGCAGCCTGTCCTCTGCAGCTGGGCAGGGCCGCACTACTGGATCCTGCCTAGGGAGTGGGGGTGGCCGCTGACCGCGGGAGAGTGGCGCCAACAAGCTGCGAAGCAGCCCGGCCGCGGCACCCAGGGCACGGCCCCGCTACCCGCGCCCCCCAGGGAGGGGGGGCGGCCAGTCGCCCGGCCCTTCCCCGGCTGCAGAGACCGCTCCTCCTCGGCTTGTCCTCGCCGCTCTCCCCCAGGCAGCGGCCACCCCCCAGGCAAGAGCCGGTAGTGCGTCCCTGGTCCGGCTGCAGAGGATGGGAGGGACATGATGCCCGGGCAGGCCGCTCCTCCTTGGCTTGTCCCCGCCTCCTCCCCTCTGTGCCGCCTCCTGCCAGGGGACGGGAGAGGGGAGCAGAGCGGCAGCCCGGGCTGAGCTCATGCCAGGGCCAAGGTGAAGACCAAGGATGAGCGGGGCTGGGATCCAGCAGCAGCCCCAACCCCTGGCCCTGGGAGCGGTGGTGACTGGAGCTGAATCCGCCTCGGGCCAGATCTGCAGCAAGGTGAGAGTTGGGCCAGGCAGGAGGGTTTTGTTAAAATTAAATGTTAAAATTACATTAGTAGGAAATGGTTTTGTTTCACTAACTACAAATTCTCTGTTTTCATTTTTTTTTAATTTTAAACAGTCAAAACAAAACTGCAAAGTGCAAACATATGTAAAAGTAAAAAAAATTCGGCGGGGGGGCAGCCAAAAATGTTTTTGCTTGGGGCAGCAAAAACCTAGAGCCGGCCCTGGCCTTAACTGAGGAAGGAGAGGGTAGATCTGTAATGGGTAATGGATTGGTGGCTAGTACAGCTTGTAAAAGTGAACCTGAAATGGGTAACTGTGATTTGCTGGAAGTAGCTCAGTGTAGTGAAAAAAGCAGCAGCTTATCTGTTGGGAGTGGCCATGTGCCTGGTAGGAAAAGTCTGGATGAGCCTAGGCAGCCTTGTGAGCTGATGGCTTTGTCTAGTCAGCAGTGTGGGAAGACAGGGATAGTGGAAGATGAGTGGCCCTGTGCCTTACCTGTTTGCACTTTCCTGTGTGGAGAAATGTGACAGTGGAGGGAATGTGCCTGTGTCTGTCAGGGGTATTGACTTGCCTATGGAGGAAGCTGCCCCAGTCTCCAAGCAGTTGTCTGTGAACAGCCCTGTGTGCTGGGACAAGGGAAATGAGATCCCAAGCTGTGTGTCTGGGGAAGGAGAATGTGTCTCCGGCTCTTCTGTGTCTGTGGAGCAGACAGAAGGTGCCTTTCAGCCTGGGATCGTTGAGGGTGATTCAGTTGTCTCGGAGTTGGTTGTAAATACAGCTAAAGCCCAGGAAGGGAACAGTCCTAAGTTTGTGTCTGCTGGGGAGAATGGCACTGTAACTAGGTTGCATCCAGTTAGTGTCTTAGCAAAATCCCAGAGACCAGACAATTCTGGTGCTTGTAGTTTGCCAGTTGCTAATGTGTGGTTGGAAAAGGGTGCAGCAACTCTGTCTGATCAGGGTGATACCCCAGCCAGGGCACAAGGACAGCATGAAGGTGATTTAATTGTGTTACCTACTGACAATTTGGCGACTTGTAGCAAGAAGGAAAAGATTCCTAAACTTGTTCATGGCCAAGGGAAGGAGATTGCTTCTAACCTGTTATCGAGAAAGTCTATGAGTTTGCCTGAACGGGGATTGTGTAGGAATCTGCCTGTTGGGCCAGAGGTGATTCTGAATGTAAGTAAGACCCAGCAAGACTCTGTGGTTGCTCAGGAAAGTGTTCCTTTAGAGCAAGCCCTAGGTGAAGAGGTGAGAGCAGAATTTCTGAGAGGGTGAATTGCTGCTTAGAAAAGCTCATAGGGAAGGGAATCCTCATGGTAATCTGTGCAAGCAGTTTACTGCAACTGAAGGGTGTGAAAGTGATTTAATCAAGAAAGTTTTAGTTCCTAACAGCCAGAAATGTTCTGTTGTGAATGGATCCACTGACTTTCCTTTTGAGAGATCCAGTGTGGGCAGCTTTGAAAAGGTCTGAGATGGAGGAAAAGCTGTTAAAGTTGAGCAGCCCTATAACCACGTGGCTGTGTGTGGCCAGCGTGTTGGGAAGACAATGGTGTTGGAACAGGAACGTCTCCATGCTGAATCTGTGAGTGAGCAGTCTGTGCTTCAGGGTCTGAGGACAGATTCAGTTACTGGTGTTTCAGAGCAGAACAGTTTTATGACTGAATACTTAAGGATGCAGGGGAGAGCAGCTCTCACACTCAGACCCTTTGGATTTGTGTCATATCTCTGTAAGACAGAGTCCAGCCTTGGAATTGGTAGCAGCTAAGAAGTGAAAAGCTGGTGTTTGTGTTGATGCAAATTACCTGGCTGGCAGGGAGAAGAAAGACTTGCTAATAGCTGCTGGCACAGAGAGCCCACCCCATCAGCCAGTGACTTCTGTTAGGAAAAAGCAGATCCAATCCACTATTGTTCAAACCAAGTTTTACCTTGAGTTTTTAAGGAGATTCAATCATGTTATTGAACATGACTTTGATAAACCATTTCTGTTATACACTGGTACGGCCTGTAGCCCAACACTAGCTGTAGTGAGACAGACCCAAGGATGGGGGGCTCTTGGGATGCAGTCAGTGATGTTTTGTCATCCCTTCCTGCATCAATTTTGCGTTGGGGGTGTGACGTTATTGATATAATCTGGGACCATATAGAACATGGTTTGCAACCAAGGTCCTGTAGTGGCACCAAATCTTATATAAAGGGGGTCATCTAAGGTGTCTAAGACCAGGTTATGGGTTGCTGGTTATGATTATGCTGTCTATATGTATGTATCATTTTGTAGTTGAAGTTATAAGTATTGGTTTTATACTGTCTGTATTTTGTATTTGTGCTCTGCTTCTGGGTGACATCCCAGACAAGTTGGTGTTAGCTCTGCCTAGCCTGCTTGATGGCCCATTAAGGACCATCAGCTACACAATTGACCCATGGAGAGAAGGCAGACACGCCTTGTGACTCAGCAAAGTGCAGGGACTTGTCCATGTGACCCCAGACTCCATTTTGCTGTAATTTTCCACAGCAAGGACAAAGAGGTTCTTACACCTGGAAAAGCCTATATAAGGCTGATGCCTCATCTCCATCTGGTCTTCAGTCCTGCTTCTTACCTCTGGAGGGACTTTGCTACAAGCTGAAGCTCTGCACAAAGGACTGATGACCCATCCCAGCGGGGGATGTACTCAGAGACTTGATTTGAACCTGCAGTTTATGCCATCACTGCTACAAGCCTGAACTAAGAACTTTGCCATTACTGTATGTAATTGATTCCATCTAACCAATTCTAGCTCTCATCTCTACCTTTTCCCTTTATGAATAAACCTTTAGATTTTAGATTCTAAAGGATTGTATGGCGTGATTTGTGGGTAAGATCTGATGTGTATATTGACCTGGGTCTGGGGCTTAATTCTTTGGGATTGAGAGAACCTTTTTATTTTACTGGGGTGTTGGTTTTATAACCATTCATCCCCAGGACGAGTGCACTGGTGGAGATACTGGAAGACTGGAGTGTCTAAGGAAATTGCTTGTGTGACTTGTGGTTAGCCAGTGGGGTGAAACCGAAGTTCTTCTTGTCTGGCTGGTTTGGTTTGCCTTAGAGGTGGAAAAACCCCAGGCTTGAGCTGTGACTGCCCTGTTTGAGCAATTGGTCCTGAATTGGTACTCTCAGTTGGGTCCCGCCAGAACCGCCTCGTCACACCCTGTTCTAACTAATATTCTTTACTACTGACTTCCCTTTTCTTCCTTATATTTTATTTGGAGAGTGTTTCCTACCAGGGAGCCATTAGTAGGGTCCAGAGCCAGCCCCATCTCCTATATCAAACTCTGGCTAGTAGGTATGTGATAAATGTGACGCCCCTGCCTGCGTCTGTCAGCTGGGAGACACAAAGGTTCTCTCTTTCTACCCTCTGATGCTGCCTGGCTGCTCTAAGCTAGGTGAGGTGGGACTCTCTTAACATGTGCCTCCCGGAGCTTCCATTTCCCTGGTGCTGCTGTTCCGTGAATAGTGGGGTTGTGAGTGGGGCAGCAGGTACTGAGTGTTGGACTCTTGCTCTTTCAGGGGCCGTTGACCTTCGAGGAGGTGGCTGTGTATTTCACCAGAGAAGAATGGGCTCTGCTGGACCCCGCTCAGAGAGCCCTCTACAGGGATGTCATGCAGGAGAACTATGAGACTGTGACCTCGCTGGGTAAGCAGTCCTGTCCCCTGGGTTATTAGAAGCTGTGGGGTCTCTGAAGAACCTGAGTAGTAATAACTTTATACCTTTATTCGTCATACAAGTTTTGACAAGATTCCTTGCCCCCCCCCCCCCGCCTTTTTTTGCCTTATCTCCCACCCACTAGTATCATTTTTGGACATGTGCCTTTTTGGTGCTGTCACACATTTTAAAATTGCATTGAATGTAATTGGCTACATTAGTAACTATATTAATCACTGTAGCTTTCATGCCTTTTCCTCATTTTAAGAGGAAAATATGCTCCCTGTGGAATTCTAAATTGAGTAAATAGGTGTGTGACTCATGCCTGGCTTGTGTGACAGTCAGATGAGCTCTTTTAGGAGAGCGTGTAATGTTGCCGTTCAGGATCCCATGGCTGAAGGGATAAGCGAGCCGTGGGAGGGACAGAGAACGGGGGTAGTAGATATGCCAGGACATGGGGCAGGTGTGTGCAGGGTTAGAGCTAAGAAGCAGCAGGGAGGTAGGAGGCTGTGAGAGACGAGGAGAAAATACAAGAAGTTCTCAAGGTGCCGGGAGGTGGTGCTGGCTGAGAGTAATGGGAAGAAGCGGAGGGGAGTGTGGGGGAAGGGCACCCAGGAAGTGGGCTGGGTGGGTCAGTGGGAGGGAGGAGAGGTTTGGGGATCTAGAGCTGTTGGGGATCCCAGACCTTTAACCCCAAATCCCTACTGAAGCCTTGTTGCTGTAGAGCTTCCATTCCAGTTTTATTTCTGTTCAGTTTCACTTTATTATACATTTTTTTCCCCAATTATTATTTTAACTCTTGCCCTCCCTCTCCCTCTCATTACGCCCTCCCCATATAACCTCCCCGTCTCTGTGCACAGAGACCCTGGCCACCGACCCTGAGTCCTTGCTGCACCCTCCCGCCCAGAACAGGGCCCCTACCCAGGCATAAATGGGCACTTCGTTGATGATGTCACAGGGTGGTATAGTCTGTACAATTTTTACACCTATAAGATTACATATTCCGAAGCCCTTCACACCAGTCGGGCTTATCTCTATACGCTGATATAGTCTGTTCCCTTCCCAGCTCTGATGCCGCAGAGCCTGGCCTGTGTCCCTGTTCCCATTCTCCCCCTAACCAACATTCAACATTCATGGGGCCTCATCTGGAGCACTGTGTCCAGTTTTGGGCCCAACACTATAAGAAGGATGTGGAAAAATTGGAAAGCATCCAGCAGGGGGCAACAAAAATGGTTAGGGGGCTGGAGCACATGACTTCTGAGGAGAGGGTGAGGGAAGTGGGATTGTTTAGTCTGCAGAAGAGAAGAATGAGGGGGGATTTGATAGCAGCCTTCAACTACCTGAAGGGGAGTTCCAAAGAGGATAGATCTAGACTGTTCTCAGTGGTAGCAGATGACAGAACAAAGAGTAATGATTTCAAGTTGCAATGGGGGAGTTTTAGGTTGGATATTAGGAAACACTATTTCACTAGGAGAGTGGTGAAGCCCTGGGATGGGTTCCCTAGGGAGGTGGTGGAATCTCCTTCCTTAGAGGTTTTTAAGGTCAGGCTTGACAAAGCCTTGGCTGGGATGATTTAGTTGGGGATTGGTCCTGCTTTGAGCAGGGGTGGGACTAGATGACCTCCTGAGGTCCCTTCCAACCCTGACATTCTATAATTCCAATTTCCTTCCCCCCTCCTGTTTGACCCCATTTATAGAGTAATATTCTCAGCTATACCTGAACCAATCATTGTGCTGAAATTTAACTAACCAATTCTAACATATTGTGACATAATTTTCTAACCCAGGCGTCGGCCACCTTTCAGAAGTGGTGTGCTGAGTCTTCATTTATTCACTCTAATTTAAGATTTCATGTGCCAATAATACATTTTAACATTTTTAGACAGTCTCTTTCTATAAGTCTATAATACATAATTAAACTATTGTATGTAAAGTCAGTAAGGTTTTTAAAATGTTTAAGAAGCTTCATTTACAATTAAATTTAAAATGCAGAGCCTTCTGGACCGGTGGCCAGGACCTGGGCAGTGTGAGTGCCACTGAAAATCAACTTGTGTGCCGCCATAGGTTGCCTACTCCTGCTCTAACCAATTATAAACCAGTACCCTAATTAACTTACACCTGGCAACATTAATTATACAGGAGAGAGAAACAATTAGAGAACCAGACTGATTAACAATGTAAAAGTGGTTGCCATAAAGATAAAGCAATACAGAAATGAGGGTTTCACAACCACAACCATTGATAAGTGATTTCTTGCCAGACAAAGAAACCTTAATTTGATAACATTCTAACCATCTTAAGCTCCGGACAGGATTGTCTTCCTAACAGCCCAATAGCACCTTATTTCAGTGTGACTGGTTTGGGATGTGAGGATGTGACCCTTCGCTTCCCAGCTTATGGCTGTCCCTGCTGCTTAGCCAAAGGCCTTAGCCTAAGAACAAGGCCTCAGACTATCCTAGTGAGAGAAGGCCCAGACACAGGCAGACTATGATTTTGATTCTTTGTTTTCATACTCCTGTAACTAGCTAAGTGATAAAAATACCCCTAAGTTCTTAAAATATAGGCTTTGCAGGCAGGCCTGAATATCGCCATTCTAACAGA
This sequence comes from Mauremys reevesii, assembly GCF_016161935.1. Lineage (NCBI taxonomy): Eukaryota > Metazoa > Chordata > Testudines > Geoemydidae > Mauremys > Mauremys reevesii. The sequence goes on along the minus strand of NC_052636.1, from coordinate 35,399,133 downwards.
GGGTTCTACCCCTTCCCCCATGCTGTGTCTGTCTTGTCTATTTAGACTGTAAATTCTTCAGAGCATGGGCCATCTACTATTCTGCATTTGTACTGTGCCTAGCACAATGGAGACACACTGTTAGTTGGTCCTTAGGCACTCAGGTAATGCATATGATTAATAATAATAATTCTCCTGCCACTTGGAGCCAAGGAAGCTGGTCTTGGGATGTTACTGCTTAAAAATGATCTGAGCTTAAAACCATGGACTATTCTTTGTGACAAGTATCCCTAAATTCCACTGACCTTCCTGGTTTTCTTTGCCTGGCTTAGGGTTTCTAAATTCCAAACCTGATGTGGTCTCACAGCTGGAACGAGGGGAAGAGCCGTGGGTCCCGGACCTCCAGGGTTCTGAGAAAGAAGTGCTCCCGAGAGCTGCCTGCAGAGGTGAGGACTTGGTTAAAGCAAGTCAAAAACTGTCCGTGAATACAGGAAACATTTGGGATGCCCTACAAAGACCCTGTGAGCTCTCCAAGTTCAGGATTGTTCCCTGCAGATGTGGAATAATTAGGCAGATGTCACTTATGGCTTCCCACCTATCCTGACTAACAACTGTCAGCAGATCCCTACCTGATCCCACTTTCCCCTGCATGTTCTGGTGAGATGCAGACCAAAACAGATCCCTTCCTCTCTCCTCTGGGGAGAATCAGCTCCTGATAGGTTTGATCTCTCCTGCACATATTTTGGTTTGTTCATCCCTTTTAAAATTCCTGTCTCTGACATTTCCTTTCTCTCAGGCACAGGGAGTGGCCTATGCCTGGATTCTCTCTGTCTCCCATCAGGTGATAGGATGGTGCGTGAGAATGAGGAGCAGAAACCCCAGCAGGAAGATGCTGAGCAAGGAGAACCATATGAGACATTATCAGGAAGACCCAAAGGGAATGTTTCCAGGAGTTGTGCACTCCGAGAAAAAGTAAAAGCCTCTGAGACTCAGCAGAGGCCAGAGGAGAACTTCAGTAGCCTCTCAGACCTTATTACACATGAGAGAATCAACTTGGAAGAGACGCACTACACATGTCATGAGTGTGGGGAAAGCTTCAGTCAGCGCTCACACCTTATCACACACCAGAGAATCCACACAGGAGAGAAGCCCTACACATGCTCTGAGTGTGGGAAAAGCTTCGCTCACCGCTCTGTCCTTATCACACATCAGAGAATCCACACAGGAGAGATGCCCTACACGTGCGCTGAATGCGGGAAAAGCTTCAATCAGCGCTCAAACCTGATCAGACATCAGAGAATCCACACAGGAGAGACACACTACACATGCCAGGAGTGCGGGGAAAGCTTCAGTCAGCGCTCACACTTTATGACACATCAGAGAAGCCACAAGGGAGAGAAGCCCTACACCTGCTCTGAGTGCGGGAAAAGCTTCAGTCTGCGCTCACGCCTTATTAGACATGAGAGAATCCACACAGGAGGGACGCCCTACACCTGCGCTGAGTGCGGGAAAAGCTTCTGTGATCGCTCAAACCTTATCACACATCAGAGAATCCACACAGGAGAGACGCCCTACACATGCGCTGAGTGCGGGAAAAGCTTCAGTGTGCGCTCAAACCTTATCACACATCAGAGAATCCACACAGGAGAGACGCCCTACACATGCGCTGAGTGCGGGAAAAGCTTCGCTCACCGCTCCGCCCTTATCACACATCAGAGAATCCACACAGGAGAGACGCCCTACACATGCGCTGAGTGCGGGAAAAACTTCGCTCGCCGCTCTGCCCTTATCACACATCAGAGAATCCACACAGGGGAGCTGCCCTACACATGCGCTGAGTGCGGGAAAAGCTTCAATCATCGCTCAAACCTTATTAAACATCAGAGAATCCACACAGGGGAGCTGCCCTACACGTGCTCTGAGTGCGGGAAAAGCTTCCCTCACCTCTCTGCCCTTATCACACATCAGATAATCCACACAGGGGAGCTGCCCTACACATGCGCTGAGTGTGGGAAAAGCTTCAATCATCGCTCAAACCTGATCAGACATCAGAGAATCCACACAAGAGAGAAGCCCTACACATGCTCTGAGTGCGGGAAAAGCTTCAGTCAGCACTCACATCTTATCACACATCAGAGAATCCACACATGAGAGATCCCCTACACGTGCTCTGCTTGCGGGTAAAGTTTCACTGAGCACTCAGACTTTGTCAGACATCGTAGAATCCACAGTGGAGAGAGACCCTATACTTGCTCTACTTTTGGGAAAAGCTTCAATCAGATGTCATTCCCTATTAGATATCAGAAAATCGAAATGGGAGAGAACTGTAAGAAATGCCTTTATTAGGGCTTCCCAAAGATTTGTTTAAAAAAAAAATCACATTTGCTAATTCCAATATAGTGAACTTTGCACCATCTTCACTGTGGTCTCTCAGCTCTGCCAGATGAGTTGCCTGCTTCTGCCTTTTGCAGCTCACCCTTCTTTGGGGTCAGTCCTGTGATCTTTTCTATCAGCTTCTTTCCTTTTGACTTGTAGGAGCGTGTGTCCCTCCAGCCAGGAATTTCATCAGCTCCAGGTGCGGGAGAGAGGGTTGATGCCAACAAGCTACCCTGAGGCAAAAGTTACCTGTGCCTTACATCCACTAGGACTGTACATGGAATTGGGTGCTCAAGTTAGTGATTTTGGTGTAAAAAGACAATTATAGTTGTAGAGCAGAAGCAGCCCAGGGAGTGAACCTAACAGACAATGATCAAGTGATCTCTCTCCTGCCATCCATCTCCACTCTCTGACAAACAGAGGCTAGGGACACCATTCCTTACCCATCCTGGCTAATAGCCATTAATGGACTTAACCACCATGCATTTATCTGTTTCCTAGAGACTGGCTCCATGGGGGTCCCTCACAAACTGGAGATGGTTACTGTGGGTTTGTCTTTAGTATAGCTTATGTGCAAAAATTGGTCCTGCTAGTGAAGGCAGGGGGCTGGACTTGATGACCTTTCAAGGTCCCTTCCAGTTCTAGGAGATTGGTATATCTCCAATTATTACCTTTATTATTACCTAACTGAGCCTCCTGGAGGTTTGAAACCTGTTCAGTCTGATCCATCTGGTGACAGTTGAATTCTAGGCATGGAAAACACAAGCTTAAAGAGGCAGAATTTTATTGCGTACCTGAGATTTTGTCCCTTAGAATCATTGGGGACGTTAGGGTTGGTCCTTTTTGTTTCACCTCTTCCTCCATCCATCCCTCCCTCTTTTCTCTTTATCTCTTGCTTCCTTTGTTCTTTCTCCTGTTCCCCTCCCAACATCAGGTTTTTTTCTCCTGCTGATAACAGCTCACGTTAACTGATCACTCTCGTTATAGTGTGTATGGCAACACCCATTTTTTTTCATGTTCTCTGTGTGTGTATATATCTTCCTACTGTATTTTTAACTGCATGCGTCCGATGAAGTGGGTTTTAGACCACAAAAGCTTATGCTCAAATAAATGTTTTAGTCTCTAAGGTGCTACAAGTACTCCTTGTTCTTTTTGCAGATAAATTAGTGGAGGTTAAGTCCATTAATGGCTATTATCCAGGATGGGTAAGGAATGGTGTCCCTAGCCTCTGTTGGTCAGAGGGTGGAGATGGATGGCAGGAGAGAGATCACTTGATCATTACCTGTTAGGTTCAGTCCCTCTGGAGCACCTGGCATTGGCCACTGTTGGCAGTAGGATATGGGGTTGGATGGACCTTTGGTCTGACCCTGTATGGCCATTCTTATGTTCTTATGAAGGGAGGGGCAGAGCCGTGACAGAGTTTCTGTAGTGTAGTGGTTATCACATTTGCTTAATACGCAATAAGTCCTTGGTTTGAAACCAGGCAGAAAAATGATGGCTTTTGTTGCGTCTCGGTGCCTCTCAAGCGGGCATGAACAAAGCTCTTCAGTCAGTTTGATTGGCAGCTAAGTCATTTATTTCTCTCCAGCATATTTCATTTATACAATTAATACAGGCAATCAAGCAATTGCTAATTGGTTAATAAGGTGCAGACAGGCACAGCTATAACTTCATTGGCTATTTAACATCCTGGCCAACCCTTTAATTTATTATCCTGTTATTGCCTCCCAGCAGATAAGAACGAGCCTCATCCTTGAGACTTGCATGTCAGTTTCCCACACTCTTATGCAAAACAATCCGACACTTCCCCCCTTTTCTCATAATAAAAAAAAGGAAGGCACAGCAAAACATTTTCAACTTATAGCATCACATTACTACAATCTATTACACAACAAAACTAAAAGCAAATCTAAACACCAGCTGCCTAACTAAACCGTAACAATATCTTCCGCAATGCCCTATTTTTACCTATACATCCCTCCTCCAGGTAACGCAAGTGGCCCAAGGGGCCAGGAGGGTTCTGCCAATATGCAAACACCCACAAAGCAGGTTTCCAATAAGGGCTTTCACTGCAGCAACATGGGGCAGCAAGCAGAAGGCCATTGTATTTATGGCACTCTGCGCCAAAATCAGCCAAGGCCGGACCCACTTCGCCGGAATCCACCTGGCTTACTGTCTTCCCATTTCCCATGCACCGTATCTGATCCAGTTAAGCCACCTGGCCTTTGCCTCGCTCTGGCAGTTCCCTACTTTCTCATAACAACATTATCTAACTCCTCTATTCGTGTTGTCCTGCTGCTGTAACTTTCCACCAAGGCAGCATAGGGAAATTCTCCCCTCTATTCCAAAAACACATAAAAAATTAACAATAACCAATTAAGCTAAACAAAACTAAAAGCCAAATAATGCTTCCTCAATCTATAAGGCTTATCCGTAACCACGCAACTGTAACTTTCCACCAAGGCAGCATAGGGATGATGTAACCCGACATCTCCCCCTCTTTTCTTAAAAAAAAAGAAAAACATCCAATAAACCTCTTCAAACTTCATTGCAAAGGGCGTACAAAACAGGAAAATCACTTCATCAATTAAATCATTTACAGTAATACAATTGCATCCTAGCTTACTTCTAAATTCAAAGCTATTCACAGCTTAAGGGTTCTTACTATTAACTTCTACTTTTAAACACAAAAAAAATCACCACTTATATGCCCGTAGCCTAATACAATTACAATTACATAGCACAATATACAATCTTCAATTAATGCAACAAAATTATTTATGGCCAAACAATTACAAACTAATTTCTTTGCCTACATGTATTTACAAAAATTTCAAAACACCAAAAACTTTTCTCTCTCAGCATTTTTACAAAATTCAGCTATTATTCCCTTTAGCAACCACAGAGTTAACTTTTTACTCTGCCTAACATTACTCGCTTGTAGTTAATTACCTTTTCTATCAACTACACCCTCAAGATTATCAACCAGTTTTCCAAGCTTGTTGTCTGTTGCCCGCCGCCTGGGCCCGATCCTGTTTTCCTTTCCAAATACGCTGTCTATTATAATATAGGCCACATCTAATATCAAGCAGTCTACAACGGCCAATAATCAGCACATAACACAAAATTAACAAAAAGTCTAAATAGACTAACAAAGGCACTTTACATAAAAATTCTTAGGGTCACATAAATTTAAAGCCATTCTCCCAAATTACCTAAATTTATGCCTAAATAACACACAACTCCCCCCTTGAGAATACTCAACAAACCCTTTGGCTGAGTTTTCTCAAACTTGAAAAACAAAAAACAATTAAACTCTAAAAAGCTGGGGCAATTAATTCCACCATCATCCTCCCCATGAACCCGGCAGGGTTCGGTATGTAAAAGCCCTCACCCCCCAACTCAACTGGTTTACATGCTGGGGAGGGGCACTGCAAATACTCACACTTCCAACCAAACAGTGTCCAAATATATCTCTACAACCCCAAATCAAATGGTACTCCTAATATATCTGTAAGGGCAGTGTGCTATCCTGGTGCTCAAAATCACTCCGAATGGCCATCAGCTGGCCATTCAAAACTTCAAACATACTAGCTCCCACGGCAATGCTTTCTCAGCCTCAATAAAAGAAGGACATATCATTTACAATCCAATTAGGAAGGGCTACCATAATGGGGGGGGGCAATACATGCTAAAAAAAAAAAAATATATCCAAAACACAGGGCGCAGCCTGTAAAATAAATCCCAAAATCCAATTAACATCACATTTCTCAGCAGAAGTCCCAAATTTCTTCCTGCCAGTGTATAATTCTTTGCTTCTTCACCAGGGTCAGTTCTCAATGTCTTTTTAATCAGAAATTTCTGGACTTTGGCAATATCAACAACGTGAATGTTTTTTCTTCTTTTCCACCACCGTCGTGGATCAGCTTCTACGGGGGAAATAATCAGGACGTGGGGGCTGCAGCGGACAAGGGAGAAATTAGCCAGCACGTTACCTTGTCCTTTTTTGCTGCTGTTTAAAAGCACAATGAAACTAAAAAAAAATTAGACCAATCATCAGTAGGAAAATTCTCCTGATGTGAAGGGGTCTTTTGCAATAAAAATCATGGGTCCAGTCAGTCTCCTGGTTGCAAAAATGGCAGGGCTGCTAGAATCTTTGGGCAGCTCTTCCATACCTGTGAAAGGAGACAGCTAACACATTCCATTAGTGCCTGGCAGGATTTTGCAGCTTTCATTAGCTTTTTGGGCGGTTTTTCAGCTCTCATTAGTGTGAGCTGTGAGCAATATGTCCTTGACCGGGGCCAAAAGAAAAAAAAATGAGCTGTCTTCGATTAACTCATGCTGTTCTTTTACTTTCCCTGCTTGGCTTCTTTTAAACTGTAAATCCTGTGTCAGAACACCCAGTTGTTGCTGCTCATACCGGAGAAGCACAACGGTTTTCCCGGCACTGTCCCAGGCTCAGACCAGCCAGCGTGGGACGCCTTCTCCGGGCTCCTGCCAAAACAACTTACTTGCTTGTAGGTCCGAACGACCTCCGGGGCCACGGCACGAGCCTCTGCCTGCGCCGTGCACTCCAAAGTTTTCCCATCCAGGGCTCGCTTCCAGCGGAGCACCTCCTCGTCCTGTGCCCGAAGGCCGGTCGGGAGAAGCCTCCCCAACTTCCCCTCTCTTCTTAATAAGTAAATCAGTGCAGCAGGGGAAATTCTTTCCCCCTGTCGGTTCATAATGTGCAATAAAGGCTTCTGTATTTTCTTCCTTGTTTTACTCCATACTTGACTCAGGAAGAAAGCTTCCTTATCGCCCTGAGTCACCGACTCCCAAAGCTCGGAGCGTAGCCGCTCCCAAACAGTTTTATCAAAGACTGTATTTGGTTTAACGAAAAGTCCCCTTCTGTGTCCCCACCGCAGCGGGCGGGATAACATATCAGAGGGGAGCCTTTCTCCCTGCCGCTTCATAATGTGCAATAAAGGCTTCTGTGTTATCTTTTCTTCCGCTGATGCAGCGGTTCCCATATTAGCCGCTCACCTCTGAGCTCAGATGCGCCTCTCCTTTGGACGCCCGGGGGCCGGCCCTTCTCCAGCACTCCCCGCCGCGGCTCTTCCGCCTGGAACAGGCCACCGAGACTAGGCCACCGACACTTTCAGCATTCGATACGAATCACGTCGGATAGGCACTCCCCGCCTCTGGGCTCAGGCTCCTGGCCGTTCGCCTCTGGGCTCAGGCTCCCAACACTATCATGATTCAATACGAATCACGTCGGGGTCACCATTTGTTGCGTCTCGGTGCCTCTCAAGCGGGCATGAACAAAGCTCTTCAGTCAGTTTGATTGGCAGCTAAGTCATTTATTTCTCTCCAGCATATTTCATTTATACAATTAATACAGGCAATCAAGCAATTGCTAATTGGTTAATAAGGTGCAGACAGGCACAGCTATAACTTCATTGGCTATTTAACATCCTGGCCAACCCTTTAATTTATTATCCTGTTATTGCCTCCCAGCAGATAAGAACGAGCCTCATCCTTGAGACTTGCATGTCAGTTTCCCACACTCTTATGCAAAACAATCCGACAGGCTTCCTTTTCTCAGCTCCGAGTGGCCTGTCCCTGCTGTTGTAGTAGCAGCAGTGATTTCTATGCTCAAAAGGTCTGTTATACTTCCCCTCCCCCTCGCTTTTGTCTCCTCTCCCCCTCTGAATGCCTGTGAAGTGGCTTTCCCCCTCCCCCTCCCGCTCCCTCCTGGAATGCTCCTGGGATGAATGGGCTGGTTGAAGATCAGAAGAGCTCCTAGACAGACAAGGTGTCTGGGACTCTCATTAGGCAGCACTCACACACCCAGAGCAGGGACACTGCATTGACACTGGCTGAGGTGGAGTGTGACCCACCAGATGCAGCCAAGTCATCTCCAGTCGCAGGCCATGAGGAGCAGGACCTTAAAAGGGGAAGGGGCCCTGTGCTCAGGAGTCACTCACAAGCTTGTACCTCCAGTGAATGCCCTTCGCCCCGACCGCCTGGCCAGTGGTTCACTGCGTTACATTCCATCGGGAAGACTTACCTTCATCGCACCGTCCATCGCGGCGCTGGGGGACACTTACCTTAAAGGATCCTGACATCTCCAGTGCTGAGCCAGTCCTGGGAGCGTGAGTATGACACCCTCCCCCATCCCTTCTTTTGAGCTTAGCTGTCAGTATAATCATGGGTGCCAGGAACATTCACAGTCAGGGGCTCTGCTCCACCAATATTTGGAGCTAGGTTTCTCCCCTACTTGGAGCGCCCCCCCAGGGCTGGAGCTTCCCCCCCACCTCCCCGCCCGTTTAGAACCGGTTGTTCCTGGAGGGACAACTAGTTCCAAAAGGGCTTTTAAATTTAACAAAAGCTCTAGCAGCTCCCTGCTCTTCCCCTGGCCCCAGCTCACCTCACTCCGCCTCCTCTTCTCAACGCTCCTCCGGCTTCTCCTCCTCCCCAGCTTCCCGCGAATCAGCTGTTCGCGGGAAGCCTGGGAGGGCTGAGAAGAAAGCAGAGGCTTCTTGCAGGTGAGTTTGAGCTGGGGCGCGGCTGGAGGGCGGGGGCGCCAGCGGGGAGAGGGCTCCAGGAGTCCGCGCCGCCCAGCGGGGAGGTCGCAGCCGGACCCTGGGGAGGGCCGGCTCGGCTCCTGACCCCTGGGTCCAGCTGCGACCTCGCCGGGCAGGGCGGTGCGGCGGGCTCCTGCCCCAGCCCCCGCTGCGAGCTCGGCTGGGCGGTGCGGCTCCTGCCCCAGCCCCTGGGTCCTGCCCGGCCCCGGGTTCCTGCCCGGCAGCGCAGCTCCGGGCCAGGCTTCAGCCCCCGGGGTCCGGCCCCGACGTCGGCCGGGTGGCTCGGTACCAGCCCTCACCCAGCTGGCCCTCCCCTCCAGGTAGCACGGTAAGGAGCAGGCAGGGGATGTTGGATACAGGGCAGGGAGTTGGTGGGTGGATTAGTGTCGGGCAGTCAGAGGGCAGGGAACAGGGGATTGAACGGGGGCAAGGGTCCCAGGGGCAGCCAGAAAGGAGCAGGGGTTGGATGGGGTGGGGGCAGTCAGGGCAAGGGTTCCAGGGACAGTCAGGGGACAGAGAGAAGGGGTGGTTGGATGGGGTAGGGGTCCCCGGGTGCCATCAGGAAAGAGAAGGGGTTGGATGGGGTGGCAAGGGGCAGACAGGGGACAGGTAAGGGGGGTGGATAGGGCACAGGTCCCGGAGGATGGGCTGTCAAGGAACATGGGGGGGTTGGATGGGGCAGGACCCCCCTGGGGGGGGGCACGACCCCCTCCTAGGGTGAAAAGGAGGGAACCAGTTGTTAGTATTTTGGCAGCTCATCCCTGGACTACAGTATAACAGCAGTGCAAGCTGCTGGTGCTGTAGCACCTCAGGAGGGGGAGGGGAGTGGAGGAGGCCGTGCCATGCTTGGCAGCCCTCCCCTCCCCTGCCCCTACCTGGAGGAGACGCATCCCAGGATACATCCCATCTACTGTTCACCCACCTCCACTAGGTCTGGAACCCTGCCAAAGAAGGAAAGAGGATTGGTTTGGGATGATTTGTTCTTGACAAATCCATGCTCCCTTGTCCTAAGAACCAAATTCTCCTGTAGGTGCTTGTTTAAGAATGTATTGCAGTATCTCTCCAGCTGTGGAAGTGAGGCTAGCTAGTCTGCAAGTCCAAGGGGTCTCTTTGTTCCCCTTTCAAAGCTAGGTCCTGTCTTGTTCATGGATGGGAAGATGTTCTTTTTCAGGGATCTCAGACGAGAACTGGGGCACAACACCTGGTTTGTTAAGGCCACAAAAATGGAGGCAGGAACCTCTTCTCTCCTGCTGGCAAAGAACCCCAGGTACCTAAAAGACAGAGACTCACATCCCTGAATGGGCTTTAGAAAAAGCAGTGGTTAAAAAGTTTGGCCCCGACCATTTCTTATTTCCGCAGACTAGACATTTTAGCAAACTTTAGAATTCCTTGGGGCTAAACATCGTGAAACTCCCCTTTCTCCTTCACAGAGGGCTTTAACGCCCCTTATCTCACTCAGGCTCACGACTGCCCAGAGCTCGAGAACTGTCCCTGTTCCCACTGGACAGATGGGGAGGAGCCTGAGGTCCAGAGAAGGGAAATGACCTACCCAAGGGCCTACACCGCAAGGCAGTGGCAGAGCCAGAAAGAGAAGCCACCAGTTCCGACTCCTGACAGACAAAAAAACTCCAGAGGCAGGGATAGATCCCAGGAATCGAGATGGTGGGTAAATTTCATTCAAACCGTTTCTGTCAGAAAATCCCATTCAGACTAAACCAGTTTGTTTCTCGAAATCATAACAAGTGGAATGAAAGTTCTTTGCAAAAAGATTTTGTTACAAAACAAAAGCATCTACTGTTTGTCACAGTGTGTTAGATTGTCTCGTCACACACAAAGAGGAGACACGTAGATCTCAAAAATTAGATAAGATGCTTCAGTCTGAGCTAAGTCGTTGCTGCTCTTAACAATTTAAAAATAAAAAAATACAAATAAAATAGACTGTTTCAGCTATTCTATTATGTCATAATCTGCTCTGAGTAAACGTGATAGGACACCTCATATTATGCACTACTCCTAGTGACACTCTCCAATGGATCCCCATCCTCCACCCTCCGTGAGGTAGGTAGAAGAGGATCATTATTATCCCTACTTGAAAGAGGGAGAAGCTAAGGCTGAGAAAGGAGAATTGACTTGTTTGAGGTCACACAGCCAGTCAGTGGCAGAGTTGGGAACAGGACCCAAGAGCCCTGATTTTCAAACTAACCATCGGATCTTGAATTTCAGACATTGAATGACCTGAATAAAGTGCTCTGATGAGCTCCAGAGCAACAGCAGTGCACAGGAATTATCCAGCAAGTATTTGAGGAGAACTGCAATGTTAGAAGACTAACAAATTTATTTTAGCATGAGCTTTTGTGAGCTGCAGCTCACTTCTTCGGATGCATCTCACGAAAGCTCATGCTAAAATAAATTTGTTAGTCTTTAAGGTGCCACAAGTACTCCTGTTCTTTTTGCGGATACAGACTAACACGGCTGCTACTCTGAAACCTGCAATGTTAGAGAGAATCATGAACTGCTCAGAGACCATTAATGTAGAGAAGCAGCAAAATTCGTCAAACATAGAACTGGTTCTGACTTATTTCCTTGGTCTTGAAAGAGAACAACAAGGACTTGAGTCTCCTCCCTGTCAATAACCCCCTGCTCAGCCAATCAGGGTAGAGACTGAGGACGGGAGGCTGAGGGTTCTCACCAGAGAGCCCAAAGGATGGCCCAGGTCACTGGTGGGGATCAAATAAAATTCAGAATAAAATTCGGCCTCCTTAAGCTCGTGTTTTCCATGCCTAGAATTCACCTGTAACCAGATGGATCAGACTGAACAGGTTTCAAACCTCCAGGAGGCTTTTACCTTCTAAACAGGGACGGCTGTTTTCTAGTAAAATCCCTAAAAGGGAAGGAGAAAACTCAAAAGAGGTTCCTTGTGGCACTCACGTCTGTGAACCCGAATACTCCCTCAGTCCTCAGAGAGAGACCTGGAGAAGGAGACTTGCTGAAGCAAAGCCACAGGGGTCTCTGAGGTTTCCCTGGCCCCTCGCCCCTGTCCTGCCTGGCTGATGTCAGCATCTCTCTGTGAGGTCACCACCTCCCCACCACCTTTGACCAATAGTCTCAGGTCCTGCCAAAGGCCTTTGTGATGTCACTGCCACACCCCTCCCTTGCTGTGCCAATGTCCTGCCCCTGGCCAGGCACTTTGCAGGTTTGAGCTACTCCAGGTGGATCACCTCACTCAAGGAGCGTTTGTTCTAGGCAGAACTGACACCAACTTGTCTGGCTGGGGTGTTCCCTGGAAGCAGAGCACAAGTTTGAAATACGGGCAGCATAGAGCCTATAATCATAACGTCAACTACAAAAATGATACACATCTAGAAATAGCATCATTATAATCAGCCAATCAGAACCTCTCCATAGACCCCTTACACGACAACCTTTCTACAATATTGGCTGCAAATATAGAACCGTGGTCGCAGCAGTGATCTATACAGTTACAGATTATGTCAATAACATTACAAGAGGTGACACGGCATCAGTGAGACTGATACTGGAATACTGCCTCCAGTTTTGGTGTCCTCATGTGAAAAAGATGTTATGAAATTGGAGCTGGGGCAGCAAAGAGCCACCAAATGTTCTGAGGGCCGGAGAAAAATGCCTTATAGTGAGCTATTGAAAGAGCTCAACCTGTTTAGCTTATCAAAAGAAGATTGAAAGGTGACTTCACTGAAGTGTTGAAGTGCCTTAATGGAGAGAAAAGATTGGGTATTAAAGGGCTCTTTAATTGAGCAGAAAAAGGCCTAACAAGACCCAATGGCTGGAAGATGAAAAGAGACAAATTCATATTACAACTAAGGCACAAATATTCAACAACGAGGATGATTCACCACAGGAACAAGCTACCAAGGAAAGTGGTGGATTCACCATCTCCTGATGTCATTTCATGAAGACTAGATGCCTTTCTGGAATGTGTTTGCCCCAAAAGTAGCTCTTGTGTCCTACCGGAGGCCCTGGGCTCCCCCTCCCCCTCCCCCTCCCCCACCTGTACCCTATGGGGCGCGTAATTTTATATTTTTGCCTTGGGTGTAAAAATAGCTAGTTACGGCTCTGGGACCCCATATTGCGCTAGTTGCTGTACAATCCCTGGCCAACACTGGGACACTCAGGGGGTTCCCCTCAATTTCCCTGAGCCTCTGCTGCCCAACTGCTTCTGACTCCATCTGGATTACCCCCCCCCCCCGCAAAAACCCACCTTTCCAAACAGTCCTTCTTTCCCTGCCCCCTGATTCCGCTTTCACACCCTGGGCCCATCTCCTCTCTTCGTCCCTCCCCCACCCCCAGGTGAGCAGAGATGGAGGCAACTTCAGCCACTGGAGCCAGCCCCAGAGAGCGCTGCAGCCTGCCCGGGGGGTGTTTGCAGACACAGGAAGGGAGCAGCTGGGAGCCGGGGGTGCTGGGAAGTAGGAGGCAGGAGAACAAAGCCCAGAGACCCAACATGGGGCAGCTCCTGGGGGCGGGGCTGAGGTGCAGGCCGGCGGCGGGGCAGCTCCTGGGGGCGGGGCTCTGGCACAGCCCGGGGGCGGGGCAGCTCCTGGGGGCGGGGCTCTGACAGCCCAGGGGCGGGCAGCTCCTGGGGCGGGGCTCGGGCACAGGCCGGGGGCGGGGCAGCTCCTGGGGCGGGGCTCTGACAGCCCAGGGGCGGGGCAGCTCCTGGGGGCGGGGCTCTGGCACAGCCCGGGGGCGGGGCAGCTCCTGGGGGCGGGGCTCTGGCACAGGCTGGGGGCGGGGCAGCTCCTGGGGGCGGGGCTCTGGCACATTGTGACGCAGGAGCCCGGGCCCAGCAGCTGCTCCCTGGTGGCCACGTGCTGCCAGCAGCGCTGGAGCCGCCCGGGCCGGAGCGGAGCCGCTGGTCTCAGCTGCAGCAGGAGCTGCCCCCGGCCCCGCTGGGTCCAGGTGGGGACAGAGCCTGGGGCTCCCCTGGGTGCGGCTGGCGGGGCGGGAGGGGAGAGGCCCGGAGCTGCAGGTGGGGACGGGCGGGGGGGCAGGCGGGGGGTTGATCGGTCTCTGGGCACCAGGGGAGCCCCGGGGCGGTGTGGGTGTGGGAGTGTCCCGGGCCCAGGCGTGCGCATGGGGGGAGCCCCGGCACCCCAATGCCCTGAGCCCCGGCTGGGGAGGCTGCTCCCCCCCTCCCGTGGGGGCTCGGGGGGGGGGGAGGAGGCTGCGGCGGCTGCAGGCGGGTGCTCGGCCCCCCCAGGAATGACCCGCTGCCGGCAGCTTGTGGCGCCTCCTCCGCGGAGCTTTTCCCCGGGGCGGCCTGGGCGCAGCTGCGATCAGCTGTTTGCTGGGCAGGCTCCGCTCCGCTGCTCCCCCCCCCGCTCCTGGGGGGCTGAGTGAGCCCCCCCCAAACAGCCCCAGGGGTCGGTGGGGGGGCGGGGCCAGCAGCAGCAGAGCCCCCCCGCTCCCCTGGGGCTGCCCCGCCCCGCCAGGGCCCCCGCGTGAATCGCTGCTCCCTGCCCGCCAGGCTCGGCTCCGGCCACAGCAGCGGCGGGTGCCCCGGGGAGCCCAGCTGGGCTGGGGCTGGGGGAGGTTGGGGGGAGGAGAAGCTCCAGATACCGGCGGGGGGAGAGAGGAGCCGAGCTGGAGGGGGGAGTAGAATCTCCGCTGGGTTGGGAGGCGGGGGTGGGGGGAGCCCCAGACCCCAGCAGGAGCTGCACTGGGGTGGGGATGGAGGGGGAGAGGAGCAGGGCCGGCTTTAGGAAGTGCAGGGCCCAATTCGAACATTTTCGGCGGGGCCCCGGCAGGGATGACTAAAAAAAAACATGTAAAAAAAAGCCTTTCATTTCTTAGCAACCGGTTCCCTGTAAAAAGTTCTGCTTTAAGGAATGTGCCCTGCTTTAAGGAATGTGCCACAGTATGTATTTTTTGTACCAATAGGGTTACCATACGTCCGTATTTTTAAAAATTCCTCCCGGATGGCGATTTAAGAACCAAAAAGCTGGACATGTCTGGGAAAATACGGATGTACGTTAACCCTACCTAAAGTTCTTTTTTAAAAAGATGGGCCTGAACTAGAAATGAGCTCTGTTTCACATGTGTGGGTCCCCACCACTCCCTGGGGGTGTGCTAGGGTGACCAGATGTCCAGATTTTATAGGGACAGGCCCGATTTGGGGTCTTTTTCTTATGTAGGATCCTACTACCCCCCACCCCTGTTCCAATTTTTCACACTTGCTGTCTGGTCACCCTAGGGTGTGCACATGTGTGGGTCCCAGCTGTTCCCTGCCCCTCTCATTGAAGCAGGTGTGCAGGGTTACTGCCCTGGGAACTGCAGGGCACCAGTGGACATGGGGCTGGCTGCAGGCAGGGCAGGGGCTGACTGGAGGTAGGGTCTGGCTGCAAGCAGGGCAAGGAGTGTGGGGCTGGCTGGAGACAGGGGGATGTGGGGTGGGCTGGCTGGTTTCAGGCAGGGCCGCAGGGGGGTGCAGCAAGGGTTGGCAGGCCTGGAGACAGACGAGTGCGGGACTGGCTGGCTTCAGGCAGGGGCGTGCGGCAGGGGTTGTCTGGAGACAGGGCAGGGGGTGCGGGGCTGGTGCGGGCAGGGGCTGGCTGCAGGCAGGGGGTGTGGGTGCAGGCAGGGGGTACAGCCCACCCTGTACGGTAAGTGCCTCCTCCTCCTCCCTCCCCCACCAGGGTAGCAGCAGCAGCCCGGGGCTCGGGGGCTATTTAAAGGGCCCAGGGCTCCCCTGCTTCCACCGCCCTAGCCCTTTAAATAGCCATGGGAGCCCTGGGGAAGCGGCAGGGCTCCGGGGGCTATTTAAAGGACCGGGGCAGCAGAGGCAGCTGGAGCCCCCTGCTACCCCAGGACTCTGGGGGTTATTTAAAGGGCCTGGGGCTCCCCTGCTTCTACCACCCCGGCCCTTTAAATAGCCACAGGAGCCCTGGGGAAGCGGCGGGGTTCCGGGGGCTATTTAAAGGGCCGGGGCAGTAGAAGCAGCAGGAGCCCCAGACTTTTTAAATAGCCCCCAGGGCTCCAGCAGTGGGGCTCTGGTGGCAATTTAAAGGGCCTGAGGCTCCAGTCCCTGCTGGGAGCCCCAGGCCCTTTAAATTGCCCCCTGGGGAAGCTGGGCCACCCCGGTACAGCGCACTGGCAGGGCTTGGGTGCGGGGCCCTCTTAGGCGCGGGGCCCGATTCGGGGGAATTGGTTGAATTGGCCTAAAGCCGGCCCTGGAGAGGAGTCCCCCCTGGGACAGGGGGGTGGAAGCCCCGGACCCTGGCAGAAGATGTGGGGCTGAAGTCCCCGGCTCGGGAGCCTCAGCCACCTTAGTGGCAGAAGTTGCAGGGCTGAAGCCCCGACCCCCCCTCTGTGTGGAGCTGGCTTGAGCCCCTCTCGCTCCCATCCCCCCTGTGGAGCTGGCTCTCACTCTCCGGCTGTGGAGAAATTTAGCCCAAATCTCCCCATGTTGGTATCTCCATTCCCCTCCCCCCCATCACCCAGCCATGGATGGATTTAGCCCAGGAGGCAGGGTCAGTGTTGGCCCCATTGGGCAGGCGGGATCTAGGGCACAGCGAGGTGAATTGACTTTCCCAAGGCTAAGCAGGGAGTCTGTGGCAGAGCAGAGACTCAAACCCAGAACACCTGAGTCCTGTGCCTTAACCACTAGGCAACCTTCCCCCGAGGAGAGGGGAACCCTCTGCCACTTTGAGTGTGTGGGTGGGAGCAGCAACTAGACAGAGCTGCCAGGAGTTGGGTAGGTGGGTTGGATAGTTGGGGGGGTGATTAGAGGGTGGGGGGGTCTCTGGAGGGGGCGGTTAGGACAAGGAGCGGGGGGGTTGCATGGGTTGAGGGTTCGGGGGGTGCCTGTTGGGGGGTGGAGCGGGTTCAGGGCAGGCAGGGAGCAGAGGGAGCTGGATGGGTCGGGAGTTCTGGGGGTCCTGTCAGGGGGCGGTGTTACCAGATTTGCCCATTACTTGGGGGTACGCTCATTTATTCGGGTTACTTTTCTGGGGAGGGGATTCTGTGATTCTATCAATGTGCTGCTTGTCTCACATGTGTTTTCATACGGAGCTCTGCTCCTCCCTTCTGCACGTCCCCTCCCAATGGAGCTCTGCTCCTCCCTTCTGCACGTCCCCTCCCAATGGAGCTCTGCTGCAGGACCTGGGTTCCCTAGGGCTGGGTTTTTCCAGCCCCAAAACCGGATGAGCCCCCACCCACCCGCCCCTATGGTAACAGAGCAAGTCTGAGCGGACCGGGTCAATCAGCACTGCCACGCTGACCCCGTATCTGCCCCTGGACTCACTGGGCTGGATGAAGCAGCACTGTCAAGCTGTTACCCTTATGTGTCCCAGATTCAGCACGGCCCTATCCCCACCTTCACATCACAATTGTACTGGCAGGAACCGCCTTGATGAGCAAACCCCACAGGATTCTGGGCGCTGCAGGGATCTGTAGCTTAGGTAAGAGACGCGTTGCTGCAGAGTGACTGGGGGAAGCTAAAACACAAAAGAGTGAGGTTCAGCAAGAGAGAGAGAAGCAGCCAGCTGAACCATGCAGGTTATGTATTGAATACTGGTGATCACTGCACAAGGAGCCTAAACCAACCTAACATCCACTATTAAAGGTTAATAGCTACGGTAGAAAGGAAAACAGAGCAAGAGAGAGAAAGTGGGGGGGTCTCAGCCACTCCATGAGGCTTGAACTGGTCGGGGTTCCCAGGTGATGCTGGTAGCTGAGGGTCCTGAGGGCTGGAGACAGGCAGAGCCCCCAGCACGATCAGCCAGGAGAAGATGGAGTCCAGTGGAACTGATGCCTAGTTTGGATCTAAGCATCAGCACCCTGACTGGAGGGTGAGTAGGGATTTTTGTAGAGAAAATACAGTGGTTCAAGGGAGAACAATGCATTTCTTTATAGGTAAGGCTGATAACTCAAGGGTTTTCTGTAGACTAGACAATAGGAGCTGATCACTCTTGGCTATGGGTGGTGTTTTCTTCCAGGGAGCTCACAATGCAACTAGGCAGCTTCACTATTTGGACATCAATTAAGGATCCATTGCTACAATTGGTCTGATAATTGCTGAGCTGGGTGTGGGCAGGTGTAGGTTCATTAGCATCTGGAGCAGAGATTCCCACGATGCAGTGCTTCCCTGCTTTTTCTGGTTCCAGAATTCAGTGTGGTTCTCTGCTCTCCATTCTGTATGTAAATAGAGATGGCTTCCTGTCCCATCTCTCATGCAGATGAGGCTAGGGGAGTTGTCTCCGCTCTCCATTCTGTATGCTAAAGGAGATGTCTTAATCTTGTCACCCTTGTCAGGAGGGGTCTAGGTGTGTCTCCCAATGCCCTTCACTGCTCTCTGCAAGTGTTTTTCTCTGATGGGTTTTGGTTTAAGCAGAGGATGGGGGGTGTCTTTCATGAGTCAGGCTGGATACTGCACCCTGCTTCCCCAAGAACACAGAGGTGTCTGGGATCAGCGGGGAGCAGTTGGATGGGGCGTGGGAGTCCCCAGGGTCTGTCTGGGGGCGGGGGGGTGGATAAGGGTCAGGGGGACAGGTAGGGGGTTGGGTCCTAGGGAGGCAGTTGCAGTGGGGGGGTCCCAGGAGGGGGCAGTCAGGGGACAAGGAGCAGGGGGGGTTAGGCATTCTGAGCGGGGCAGCCAGGGGGCAGGAAGTGGGAGGCAGTGGATGGGGTGGGGCTAGGGCGGGGGCTCCCTGGGTGCACACCCTAATGAAATGTGCTGCACATGCCTATGGTCACGGGGGTGAGCCACTCGCATCCTTTTCCTGTTTGTGCCGTTTCTTTCCGTCTCAAAACCTGAGAACAATTCTCTCTAGTTCTTCCCCTTCTCTCTCCCCTCCCCACATGTGGCTAGAAAATCCAAGGAGATTCCCTCGTTTTCCCTAAAATTATTGACTGTCTAGTCTCTCATTTTACCCTATTTTCTCTGTAATTCTTCAGTTCTCCTCAGCTTTGGGATGTGAACCCAGCCCGTTTATGTGCAGCAATTTGTCCTTGGGTAGGTGGAATTTGCTGTCCTGTGTCACTCCCCCAGCGTGGGTGGGGGTTAGTAGGTGCTGGCTGGGGGAGCCCGCAGACACGGCTGCCTCTGGGGGGAAATGGGGGGGCCGGTCTCTGCCAGCGACAGGACGTGGCCGCACAGGAGGGGAAGGGAGGAGCCAGTGTCCCTATGGGGCCTGTCCAGCCCCTTTGGTTCTGCTCCTTTCCAGCATTTTGTTCAGAGACTTTATTACTGGGGAGGCTGAAAAATCTCCCTGTGGGCTTAGCCTGGCAGGAGGGGCCAGGTCTCTCCTGCAATAAAGAGCTGGAGCATGTTCCCAGCATGGCAGAGCCTAGGCTGTGTCTCTGCAGGGAAAGATCCTGGGGGAATCGTGATGTGACATGAACTAAAGCCTGTTCTGAAACCTCCGCAACTGCCCTTCTCACCCTGCCAGGCTGCAGAATGTCGTCCATGTTTCGCTCCAGCTCGTCCCATCCTCCCATGGGACAGGGAAGGGAAATGGCTGCAGAGGATCCCGTCCAGGTAGGGGTTATTGGGGAGTTGTTGGTGGGTTCCTGCTGGAGGGAGGGACAGCAAATGCACCGGAGGAGGGAGGCTTGGGCAGTCTGGTTTGGAGGTTGGAATAAGCCGAAAACTTCCCAGGGTGGAGAATGGGAGGAGGCCAGGGTGTAGCAAACCTGTTGGGACTTGTTCAAAATGTGACTTCCATTCTAGGAACAGACCCACAGGGTTAGAGGGTGGAAATGCTCTAATTTGTGGGACAGGAAACAAGCCCCCTCGGTGGGGCTAGGAAAACGGACCAGACTCCCAGAGCTGGAGCCCGACCTGATTAACCAGCGGCTGCTGTGAGATGTGAGGGGGCACCCACCAGGGAGGCTTAGGGGGGGTTCTTAACCTTTTTCTTTCTAAGGCCCCCGACGTGCTATAAAAACTCCACGGCCCTGCATGTGCCTGGTTCTCTGCATATCACTATCATGTATGTGACTCAGTAAGATTTGACTCCATTATTGCTATTAGTATCATACTTGGAGCTGCATTTATTTTCATAGAAATTTTGAGTTACTTTACAGACAGATTTAAAAATACAGTTTGAAGATAAATGATCTTCATCTGCACAGTGTCTAAAGTTTTGAGTTTAGCTATTTTTTTTCTACCGAGCCCTGCTAAGGTAAGTACAAGCAAAATGTACAGTCTGTTATTTGCTAGTACCATTTAAATAACGAATGACAAAGCACAATACGGCAATAACAGTAATAATGATAATTACTCCAGCCAGGCCAGGTGAGGCATTTTAGAACTCGTTACTCAAAGAATTGAATTTAAGCATGAGACAGAAATAAAATGCACAGACCAGTTAAAGCTAAACTACCACCATTGTCATCCTGACCGAATGTGAAAGAATAAAATTACAGAGACTACATGTACTTTGTGCATTTTGACAGGAAGTAAAAGGAAGTAACAACAGTAACTGAAGTGTCTGTTGTGGGGTGTGTGTGTGGGGAGTATGAGACACACCCGCTGTCACTTCCAGCCCAGCGGCACTCACTAGTCCGAAGGCTCGTTCACACGGCAGCAGGGGCCAGCAGCTCCCACTCCTGACCCAGAGGCAGCAGCACAGAATCTTGTCCCCCCAGCTCAGCTCAGCAGAGACTGGGCACAGAGGCAGGAGGGTGGGGCCACTCTGACATCAGCAACCCCCCCCCGCCCCACACAGCACAGGAGGCTCCTGGGAGCAGCTTGGCCATGGCAGCTCCAAGTGGGGGGAGGGGGCAGGGCTGCAGGAACAGTTGCAGGGGCAGACAGCTGAAGAGAAGTGGGGGGAGGAGAGACAGGACACCCCTGCTGGAGGAACCCCCTCAACAAGGCCCCCTGGACCGTCCTGTCGTCTGCCCCCCACTGAGTCTGGCCCCGTCCAGCTCTTCACAATGAGAACAGCGCTGGGCTCCCTGCCAGCGAGCTCTCCCTGCACCTGCCAGGGCCTCCATCTCCTGTGTCCGTCTGTGGCTAGGGGGGGGGGGGGGGGAGATGGATCTGCTGGGAGAGACAAGGGGCTCTCGCTTCGTCCCTCCCCCTGGCGTTTCCTGGATGCTCTGAGCGGGGTGGGGGTGGGACTCCTGCCTGTGAGCCACCCAGAGCTTCCATTTGATTGGCTCCTCTCCCCCACGAGTGTGGGGCTGTGACTGGGGCAGCAGGTACCGAGTGTTGGACTCTTGCTCTTTCAGGGGCCGGTGACCTTCGAGGAGGTGGCTGTGTATTTCACCAGGGGAGAGGGGGCTCTGCTGGACCCCACTCAG
Source organism: Mauremys reevesii (assembly GCF_016161935.1). Taxonomy (NCBI): domain Eukaryota; kingdom Metazoa; phylum Chordata; order Testudines; family Geoemydidae; genus Mauremys; species Mauremys reevesii. The sequence continues at coordinate 35,377,921 of NC_052636.1, read as the reverse complement.
AGAGCCCTCTACAGGGATGTCATGTAGGAGAACTATGAGACGGTGACCTCGCTGGGTAAGGAGTCCTGTTACCTTGGTCAGTACAAGCTGTGGGGGTCTCTAAAGAACCTGAGCAGTAATAACTTTATACCTTTATTCCCTATGCAAGTTTTGACAAGTTTCTTTGCCCCCCTTTTTTTGCCTTATCTCCCACCCACTAGAATAATTTTTAGACATTTGTCATCAGTCATTTTGAAATTGTATTGAATGTGTCCTTATTGGCTACATTAATAACTGCAGCTTTCATGCCTTTTCCTCATTTTATGAGGAAAATATCTCCTGTAGAATTCTAAATTGAGTAAATAGGTGCGTGACCGATGCAGGGCTTGTGTGACAGTCAGATGAGCTCCTCTTTTGATAGAAGTGAGTATAATGTTGTCTTTCAGGAGCCCAGAGGTGAAAGGAGAACAGAGCCATGTGAGAGGAGCAGAAGGAGGGGGAGTAGATAATTCTGGGGTGCCTGGACATGGGGTGGGTGTGTGCAGGGTTAGAGGTAAGATGGAACAAGGGGGGATGAGGTAGTGAGAGACGAGGAGGGAACACAAGAAGCTTCCAAGGTGCCGGGAGGTGGTGCTGGCTGAGAGTAATGGGAAGAAGCGGAGGGGAGTGTGGGGGAAGGGCACCCAGGAAGTGGGCTGGGTGGGTCAGTGGGAGAGAGGAGAGGGTTGGGGATCCAGAGCTGTGGGGGATCCCAGACCTTTAACCCCGAATCCCTACCCAAGCCTTGTTGTTTTAGAGCAGGGGTTGGCAACCTTTCAGAAGTGCTGCCAGTCTTCATTTATTCACTCTAATTGAAGGTTTCGTGTGCCGGTCACACATTTAAACATTTTAGAAGGTCTCTTTCTATAAGTCTATATTATATAACTAAACTATTGTATGTAAAGTAAACAAGGCTTTCAAAATGTTTAAGGAGCGTCTTTTAAAATAAAATTAAAATGCTGATCTTACGCTGCCAGCCTGCTGAGCTCGCTGCCAGCCGGAGGTTCTGTTCTCCTAGGCTGGCTGTGGGTTGAGCAGAGCCTGCGGCTGGGACCCCGGCACCCCAGACCTGGGGAAGGTTCAAGGGTCAGGGCAGAGGGCTGGGGGTGTTGGGGGGTTCAGGGCAGAGAGCTGGGTATGTGTTGGGGTGTGGGGGTTCAGGGCAGAAGGCTGGATGTGGGGGGATTCAAGGGTCAGGGCAGAGGGCTGGGGGGTATAGGAGGTGAAAGGCACAATGCTGAGTGGGGTCAGGGCAGAGGGCTGGGGCGTGGGGGTGCAGGGCACAATGCTGAGTGGGGGTCAGGGCAGAGGGCTGGGGGTATGGGGGTGCAGGGCACAATGCTGTGTGGGGTCAGGGCAGAGGGCTGGCGGGTATGGGGGTGCAGAGCAGAATGCTGAGTGGGGGTCAGGGCAGAGGGCTGGGGTATGGGGGTGCAGGGCAGAATGCTGTGGGGTCAGGGCAGAGGGCAGAGGGAATGGGGGTTGGAGGGCAGAATGCTGAGTGTGGGGTCAGGGCAGAGGGCTGGGGGCGTGGGGGTGCAGGGCAGAATGCTGAGTGTGTGGGGTCAGGGCAGAGGGCTGGGGTATGGGGTGCAGGGCAGAATGCTGAGTGTGTGGGGTCAGGGCAGAGGGATGGGGTATGGGGGTGCAGGGCAGAATGCTGAGTGTGGGGTCAGGGCAGAGGCTGGGGTGCACGGCTCGTGGGGGTGCTCCCAGACCCCTGGCCTGAGTGGCTCACGGCAGGGGGCTGGAAGGGAGGTGCCCTGTTCCACCCCCTTCCCCCAGGCTCCGTCCCCACCTCTCAGCATCCTGCACGGAGCTGTGTGGACTGCCGCTCTTCCCCTCCCCTCGCAAGGGCCATCAGCTGATTGGCTCAGGGACAGAGAGGGGCGGGGCAAGAAAGCATCCTGCTGGGGAAGAAGCGGGGAGGGGAAGCTTGGCTGCTGCAGGACCAAGCTTCTGCCTCCTGCCCCGCAGGAGGAGGGGCGGGGGGCTGAGTGGGGCTGGGGCCGGGTCCGCGGCAGGCAGCTGCGTGCCGCTAAAAATCAGCTCGGGTGCCATGTTTGTCACGCGTGCCGTAAGCTGCCGACCCGTTTTAGAGCCTACACTCCGGTTCTTTCTGTTCTGTTTCACTTATATACATGTTTCCCCAAATATTATTTTAACTCTTGACCTCCCTCTCCCACTCGTTACCCCCCTCCCCATATAACCTCCCCATCTCTGTGCACAGCGACCCCGACCACCGATCCTGAGTCCTTGCTGCATCCTCCCTCCCAGAGCAGGGCCCCTACCCAGGCACAAATGGGCACTTTGTTGATGATGTCACAGGCTGGTGGTGTAGCCTGGACAGTTTTTACACCTATAAGATTACGTATTGGGGCACAACTCGCCCTTGTACATGGCTACGCAAAGTTAATTGAGAAGATGAAATTTGGTGAAACACACAGAAACTTGATTGAATGGAGACAGTTATAACTGAAATCATAGACAAGGATCAATACACATAATGTACCAATTGCCGAATTGCCGCCGAATCCACGGGACCGGCGCACCTCCCGCAGGCAAGCCGCCGAAGGCTGCCTGACTGCCGCCCTCACAGGGCCTCCAGGGCAGCCCCCGCGGCTTGCCATCCCGGGCACGCACTTGGATAGGGACTCACATGCCTCTCCTTTTTCACCAGGGTGTGAGGATTGCAGCTTGTCCTCCACTGTGTTCACTGGACTAACGTCCAGTTCCTGTGCGTTGCTTTCTCTCCAGGGGCTGTGAGCAGTGTGTGTGTGAGAGAGGTGGGAATTTCGGTGATACTTGCATGATGCCAATACACCCCTCAGTTTCCCTCTGTGGTTGGCGTTGCTGTGATTAGAACGAGCAGGAGACATGAGGTGTTTTGTCACACAGCTGTCATGGGGTGATACAAATGGGTCATTAAGGAAGGCTGGGACCAACCTACATCAATGGAATACCCGACAGAGACAAGGGAATGACTGTCACCTGTGTATCTCAGCTTGGCTGAGTGAAGCGTACATAGACTTATGTTTTTGGGAGCAGGAAGAACTGGGCTCACAGACGCAGGGAGCTCTACTGGAGTGAAGGCAAATGGACAGGCACAGTGAAAGGAAAACAAACTGTTTTGTACAGCAGCCTGGCTCAAGGGCATTGGCCAGTATGGACTATATTGTCGTCTTCACTTCCCTGTGCTAATCTAAGGACTTTCCAATGCTGCGTTTCAGTTGACTAATAAACCCTGCTGTGTTTTAAAGTCTGCCCAGTGTCACAGCAAAAACTTGCTCTGTGCATTGACTGAGGAACCGTCACTGAACAGGAGTGTCGTTCAGCTGGACCTGCTGGCAGAGCTCACAGGTTGAAGTAGGAGTGTTGAAGCCAGAGGCTCAGTCTCAGGTGTTGAAGCTACATGGCCTGTCCTTGTGGAAGAGTGGGAGCCCTTGGGGGTCTAGTGCACTCAAGGGGCACCTCCCAAGGACTGTTTAAAAGCCAGGGCATTGCAGAGATCCTGTGGATCCATGACAGTGCCAGAGGTTCAGCCTTATGGGGAAAAGAGATAAAACAAGAAAAGAATCTAAATGCGTGTTTATCATCGCTCCCTCTCAGTCCTCAGGGGAATCCCTGATCAGTTCCAGTGTGTATTAAAACCGTCCTCTAAGGCTCACCTCTTGGGTATCAGGTCATGTCAGTTTTGTTAGAGGTTTTCCCTTCACCCTCCCACTTCCCTGGTTCTTGTCACGCAGACAGGAAGCAGCAACAGACCAGAAGTCCGAAGCGCAGACAATGCCATGTTTATTGGGGTTAGTTTCCAAGCAACCATATTCCGAAGCCCTTCACACCGGTCGGGCTTATCTCGATCTACTGATACAGTCTGTTCCCCAGTGTTCCCTTCCCAGCTCTGACGCCGCAGAGCGTTTATCCCGTGTCCCCCTTCCCAACTCTGATGCAGCTGAGCCTGGCCTGTGTTCCTGTTTTTCCCCCCACACACCTTAACAAACATGATTCCAATTTCCCTTCCCCCTCCTGTATGACCCCGTTTATATAGTAATATTCTCAGCTATACCTTAACCAATCATTTTACTGAAATGTAACGAACCAATTCTAACATATTGTAACATAATTCTCTAACCCAATTATATCCCACCACCCTAATTAACTTACACCTAGCAAAATTAATTATACAGCAGAAAGAAACAATTAGAGAACCAGACAGATTTACAATAGAAAAGTGTGGGACATAAATATAAAGCAATACAGAAATGAGAGTTTCACAACCATTGAGAAGTGATTTCTTGCCAGACAGGCTGCTGTCAAACTAAGTTTTCTTTAACCATCTTAAGATCTGTTTCTTTATCTGGTGGTGATGGGCACTATCGGGACAGGATCATCTTCCTAACAGCCCAATAGCACCTTATTTCAGTGTGACGGGTTTGGGATGTGAAGATGTGACGCTTCGTTTCCCAGCTTATGGCTGCCCCTGTTGCTGAGCCAAAGGCCTTAGCCTAAGAACAAGGCCTCAGACTATCCTAGTGAGAAAAGGCCCAGACACAGGCACACTGAGATTTTGATTCTTTGTTTTATACCCCTGTAACTAGCTAAGTGATAAAAATAGACCTAAGTTCTTAAACTATAGGCTTTACAGACAGGCCTGAATATCTCTATTCTAACAGTGGGTTCTACCCCTTCCCCCATTCTGTGTCTGGCTTGTCTATTTAGATTGTAAATTCTTCAGGGCATGGCCCAGCTACTATTCTGGGTTTGTACTGTGCCTAGCACAATGGAGACCCACTGTTAGTTGGTCCTTAGGCACTAAGGTAATGAATATGATTTATAATAATAACTCTCCTGCCTCTTGGAGCCAAGGAAGCTGGTCTTGGGATATTACTGCTTAAAAATGAGCTGGGGAGTAAAATCATACAATATACCTTGTGACAAGTATCCCACAAATTCCACTGACCTCCCTTATTTTCTTTGCCTGCAGTAGGGTTTCCAGTTTCCAAACCTGATGTGATCTCGCAGCTGGAACGAGGGGAAGAGCTGTGGGTCCCACGCCTCCAGGGCTCTGAGAAAGAAGTGCTCCTGAGAGCTGCCTCCACAGGTAGGGAATTGGTTAAACCAACTAAAAAATTGTCTGTGAATGCAGGAAACATTTGGGATGCCCTACAAAGACCTTGTGAGCTCTCCAAGTTCAAGATTGTTCCCTGCAGATGTGGAATCATTATGGCAGATGTCACTCATGGCTTCCCTCCTATTCTGACTGACAACTGGCAGCAGGTCCCTCCCTGATCTCACTTTCCCCTGAGTGTTCTGGTGAGATGTGGATCAAAACTGATCCCTTCCTCTCTCCTCTGGGGAAGGGTTTGGGGAAAATCAGCTCCTGATAGGATTGATCTCCACTGCACATATTTTGGTTTGTTCCCCCCTTTTTCCATTCCTCTCTCTGATATTTCCTTTCTCTCAGGTGCAGGGAGTGACCTGTGTCTGGATTCTCTCTGTCTCCCATCAGGTGATGGGATGGTGAGTCAGAATGAGGAGGAGAAACCCCAGCAGGAAGATCCTGAGCAAGGAGAACCACATGGAACTTTATCAGGAAGATCCAAAGGGAACGATTCCGGGAGTTGTGCAGTCCCAGAAAAAACAAAAGCCTGTGAGACTCTGCACAGGCCAGAGGAGAACTTCAGTAGCCACTCAGACCTTATTACCCGTGAGAGAGTCAACTTGGAAGACACACGCTACACATGCCATGAGTGTGGGAAAAGCTTCAATCAGCGCTCAAACCTTATCAGACATCAGAAAATCCACAAAGGAGAAACGCCCTACACGTGCTCTGACTGTGGGAAAAACTTCCATCTGAGCTCAACCCTTCTCGCACATGGTAGAATCCACACAGGAGAGAAACCCTACTCCTGCTCTGAGTGCGGGAAATGCTTCCATCGGAGCTCAAACCTTGTCGCACATCAGAGAATCCACACTGGTGAGAAACCTTATGGATGCTTTGAGTGCAGGAAACGCTTCAAGCAGAGCTCTGCCCTGAACAGACATCGGAGAATCCACACAGGGGAGACGCCCTACACGTGCTCTGAGTGCGGGAAAAGCTTCGGTTACAGCCAGGGGTGAGCTGGAGCCGGTTCGCACCGGTTCGCACGAACCCGTTGTTAAATTTAGAAGCGGTTTTAGAACCACTTGTTAACTGGCTTCCGTGCGAGGGAAGCTTTGATGGGCTCTGCCTGGGAAGCCTGTAATTCCTCCTCCCGGCCGCCGGGGGGCGCTGCGCTGCGGGAGCCACGTGAGCTGCCTCCTGGCCCTGCTGCTGCTCCTGCTCTTTGGAGCTCTCTGCCCCCCCCCCCCCCCGTGTGAGTGTCTGCGCCCCTCCCCTGCCCAGAGCCCCCTGCCTGCACCCCCTGCCCTGCCACCCGATTGCACCCCCTGCCCTGCCCCCAGCCCCTGTCTGCACCCCTGCCCTGCCCCCATTGCACCCCTACCCTGCCCCTGCCCTCCCGTTGCACCCCTGCCCTGCCCCCATTGCACGCCCTGCCCCTCATTGCACCCCTGCCCTGACACCCCATTGCACCCCTGCCCTGCCCTCAGCCCCTGTCTGCACCCCTGCCCTGCCACCCCCATTGCACCCCTGCCCTGCCACCCCCATTGCACCCCTGCCCTGCCCCCAGCCCCTGTCTGCACCCCTGCCCTGCCCCCAGCCCCTGTCTGCACCCCCAGGCCTGCCACCCCATTGCACCCCTGCCCCAGCCCTGTCTGCGCCCCTGCCCTGCCACCCCATTGCACCCCTGCCCTGCCCCCAGCCCCTGTCTGCACCCCTGCCCTGCCACCCCCATTGTACCCCTGCCCCAGCCCCTGTCTGCACCCCTGCCCTGCCCCAGCCCCTGTCTGCACCCCTGCCCCACCCCTGCCCTGACACCCGCATTGCACCCCTGCCCTGCCCCAGCCCCTGTCTGCACCCCAGCCCTGCACCCCCCATTGCACCCCTGACCCCAGCCCCTGTCTGCACCCCCTGCCCTGCCACCCCATTGCACCCCTGCCCTGCCCCAGCCTCTGTCTATGCCCCGTGCCCTGCCACCCCCATTGCACCCCTGCCCCAGCCAGCCCCTGTCTGCACCCCTGCCTGCCCCCAGCCAGCCCCTGTCTGCACCCCTGCCCTTCCACCCCCATTGCACCCCTGCCCCAGCCCCTGTCTGCACCCCCTGCCCTGGAACCCCATTGCACCCCTGCCTGCAGCCCCTGTCTGCACCCCTGCCCTGCCACCACCATTGCACCCCAGCCCCTGTCTTCACCCCTGCCCTGCCCCAGCCGCTGTCTGTGCCCCTGCCCTGCCACCCCCATTGCACCCCTGCCCCAGCCCCTGTCTGCACCCCTGCCCTTCCACCCCATTGCACCCCTGCCCCAGCCCCTGTCTGCACCCCTGCCCTGCCCCTCATTGCACCCCTGCCCTGCCCCAGCCCCTGTCTGCACCCCTGCCCTGCCACTGCCATTGCACCCCTGCCCCCAGCCCCTGTCTGCACCCCTGCCCTTCCACCCCATTGCACCCCTGCCCCCAGCCCCTGTCTGTGCCCCTGCCCTGCCACCCCCATTGCACCCCTGCCCTGCCCCCAGCCCCTGTCTGCGCCCCTGCCCTGCCCCCAGCCCGTCTGTGCTCCTGCCCTGCCACCCCCATTGCCCCCTGCCCCAGCCCCTGTCTGCACCCCTGCCCTGCCACTGCCATTGCACCCCTGCCCCAGCCCTGTCTGCACCCCTGCCCTGCCCCAGCCCTGTCTGCACCCCTGCCCTGCCACTGCCATTGCACCCCCTGCCCCAGCCCCTGTCTGCACCCCTGCCCTTCCACCCCCATTGCACCCCTGCCCCAGCCCCTGTCTGTGCCCCTGCCCTGCCACCCCATTGCACCCCTGCCCTGCCCCAGCCCCTGTCTGCGCCCCTGCCCTGCCCCCAGCCCGTCTGTGCTCCCTGCCCTGCCACCCCCATTGCCCCTGCCCCCAGCCCTGTCTGCACCCCTGCCCTGCCACTGCCATTGCACCCTGCCCCCAGCCCTGTCTGCACCCCTGCCCTGCCACCCCCATTGCACCCCTGCCCTGCCCCCAGCCCTGTCTGCACGCCCTGCCCTGCCACCCCATTGCACCCCCTGCCCTGCCCCCTGCCCTGCCCCCGTTGCACCCCTGCCCCAGCCCCTGTCTGCACCCCGTGCCTGCCGCCCCATTGCACCCGTGCCCTGCCGCCCCCATTGCACCCCGTGCCCTGCCGCCCCATTGCACCCCGTGCCCTGCCGCCCCATTGCACCCCGTGCCCTGCCGCCCCATTGCACCCCGTGCCCTGCCGCCCCATTGCACCCGTGCCCTGCCCTCAGCCCCTGTCTGCACCCCTGCCCTGCCACCCCATTGCACCCCTGCTCTGCCCCCAGCCCTGTCTGCACCCCTGCCCTGCCACCCCCCATTGCACCTTCTGCCCTGCCCCCAGCCCCTGTCTGCACCCCCTGCCCTGTCACCCCCCATTGCATCCCCTGCCCTGCCCCCAGCCCCTGTCTGCACCCCCTGCCCTGCCACCCCATTGTACCCCCTGCCCTGCCTTCAGCCCCTGTCTACACCCCCTGCCCTGCCCCCAGCCCCTGTCTGCACCCCGAGGCCTGCCACTGCCATTGCACCCCCTGCCCCCAGCCCCTGTCTGCGCCCCCTGCCCTGCCACCCCATTGTTCCTGCTCCCCTGCCCCAGCCCCTGTCTGCACTCCCTGCCCTGCCCCCAGCCCGTCTGTGCTCCTGCCCTGCCACCCCCATTGCCCTCCTGCCCCAGCCCTGTCTGCGCCCCTGCCCTGCCACCCCATTGCACCCCTACCCTGCCCCTGCCCTGCCCCATTACACCCCTGCCCTGCCCCCAGCCCCTGTCTGCACCCCTGCCCAGCCACCCCCATTACACCCCTGCCCTGCCCCCAGCCCCTGTCTGCACCCCTGCCCAGCCACCCCCATTGCGCCCTGCCCCCAGCCCCTGTCTGCGCCCCTGCCCTGCCACCCCATTGCACCCCTGCCCTGCCCCCAGCCCCTGTCTGCACCCTGCCCTGCCACCCCCATTGTACCCCTGCCCCCAGCCCCTGTCTGCGCCCCTGCCCTGCCACCCCCATTGCACCCCCTGCCCTGCCCCCAGCCCCTGTCTGCACCCCTGCCCTGCCCCCAGTCCTGTCTGTGCTCCCTGCCCTGCCACCCCCATTGCACCCCTTCCTGCCCCCAGCCCCTTCTGTGCCCCTGCCCTGCCACCCCCGTTGCACCCCCAGCCCCTGTCTGCACCCCTGCCCTGCCCCCAGCCTGTCTGCACCCCAGCCCTGCCCCCATAGCACCCCTGCCCCTGTCTGCACCCCTGACCTGCCACCCCCATTGCACCCCTGCCCTGCCTCCAGCCCCTGTCTGCGCGCCTGCCCTGCCACCCGATTGCACCCCTACCCTGCCCCTGCCCTGCCCCGTTGCACTCCTGCCCTGCCCCCATTGCACCCCTGCCCCCAGCCCCTGTCTGCACCCCTGCCCTGCCGCCCCATTGCACCCCTGCCCAGACACCCCCATTGCACCCCTGCCCTGCCTCAGCCCCTGTCTGCACCCCTGCCCTGCCACCCCATTGCACCCCCTGCTCTGCCCCCAGCCCCTGTCTGCACCCCTGCCCTGCCACTGCCATTGCACCCCTGCCCCAGCCCCTGTCTGCACCCCTGCCCTGCCCCCCATTGCACCCCTGCCCAGACACCCCCATTGCACCCCTGCCCTGCCCCAGCCCCTGTCTGCACCCCTGCCCTGCCACCCCATTGCACCCCTGCCCTGCCCGCAGCCCCTGTCTGCACCCCCTACCCTGCCATGCCCCACTGAACCCCTGCCCTGCCCCCAGCCCCTGTCTGCACCCCTGCCCTGCCCCAGCCCTGTCTGCACCCCAGGCCTGCCACCCCATTGCACCCCTGCCCCCAGCCCCTGTCTGCGCCCCTGCCCTGCCACCCCATTGCACCCCTGCCCTGCCCCAGCCCCTGTCTGCGCCCATGCCCTGCCACCCCATTGCACCCCTGCCCTGCCCCCAGCCCCTGTCTGCACCCCTGCCCCTGCACCCCATTGCACCCCTGCCCTGCCCCAGCCCTGTCTGCACCCCAGCCTGCCACCCCCATTGCACCCCTGACCCCAGCCCCTGTCTGCACCCCTGCCCTGCCACCCCATTGCACCCCTGCCCTGCCCCAGCCTCTGTCTATGCCCCCTGCCCTGCCACCCCCCATTGCACCCCCTGCCTGCAGCCCCCTGTCTGCACCCCCTGCCCTGCCACCACCATTGCACCCCTGCCCCAGCCCCCTGTCTTCACCCCTGCCCTGCCCCAGCCGCTGTCTGTGCCCCTGCCCTGCCACCCCCATTGCACCCTGCCCCAGCCCCTGTCTGCACCCCTGCCTGCCCCCAGCCAGCCCCTGTCTGCACTCCCTGCCCTTCCACCCCATTGCACCCCTGCCCCAGCCCCTGTCTGCACCCCTGCCCTGCCCCCATTGCACCCCTGCCCTGCCCCAGCCCTGTCTGCACCCCTGCCCTGCCACCCCCATTGCACCCCCTGCCTGCAGCCCCTGTTTGCACCCCTGCCCTGCCACCATTGCACCATTGCACCTCTGCACCCCTGTCTTCACCCCTGCCCTGCCCCCATTGCACCCCTGCCCTGCCCCAGCTGTCTGTGCCCCTGCCCTGCCACCCCATTGCACCCCCTGCCCCCAGCCCCTGTCTGCACCCCTGCCCTGCCACCCCATTGCATCCCTGCCCTGGCCCCAGCCCTGTCTGTGCCCCCGGCCCTGCCCCCATTGCACCCCTGCCCTACCCCAGCCCCTGTCTGCACCCCTGCCCTGCCACCCCATTGCACCCCTGCCTGCAGCCCACTGTCTACACCCCTGCCCTGCCACCACCATAGCACCCCAGCCCCTGTCTACACCCCTGCCCTGCCCCCCATTGCACCCCTGCCCTGCCCCCAGCCCCTGTCTGCACTCCTGCCCTGCTGCACCCCATTGCACCCTGCCCCAAGCCCTGTCTGCACCCCTGCCCTGCCCCCATTGCACCCCAAGCCTGTCTGTGCCCCTGGCCTGCCCCCATTGCACCCCTGCCCTGCCCCCAGCCCCTGTCTGTGCCCCTGCCCTGCCCCCATTGCACCCCCTGCCCTGCCCCCAGCCCCTGTCTGCACCCTGCCCTGCACCCCCATTGCACCCCTGCCCCAGCTCCTGTCTGCACCCTGCCCTGCCCCAGCCGCTGTCTGTGCCCCTGCCCTGCCACCCCCATTGCACCCCTGCCCCAGCCCCTGTCTGCACCCCCTGCCCTTCCACCCCCATTGCACCCCCTGCCCCCAGCCCCTGTCTGCACCCCTGCCCTGCCCCCCCATTGCACCCCTGCCCTGCCCCCAGCCCCTGTCTGCACCCCTGCCCTGCCACTGCCATTGCACCCCCTGCCCTGTCTGCACCCCTGCCCTGCCCCCCATTGCTTTCAGCTGTATAGCCCTGTCTGTGCCCCTGCCCTGCCCCCAGCCCTGTCTGTGCCCCCCTGCCCCAGCCCTGTCTCTGCCCCTGTCCTGCCTCCCCATTGCACCCCCTGCCCCCAGCCCTGTCTGTGCCCCTGCCCTGCCACCCCCATTGCACCCCAGCCCTCCCTGCCCTGCCCCAGCCCCTGTCTGCACTGGCCCTGCCCCCATTGCCCCCATTGCACCCCTGCCCTGCCCCCCCCTGTCTGCACCCCTGCCCTGCCACCCCATTGCACCCCCTGCCCCTGTCTGCACCCCTGCCCTGCCACCCCATTGCACCCCATTGCACCTGCCCTGCCCCCCATTGCACCCTGTCTGCACCCCTGCCCTGCCACCCATTGCCCCCCCCAGCCCCTGTCTGCACCCCTGCCCTGCCCCCCATTGCACCCCTGCCTGTCTGCCCCTGCCCTGCCACCCCATTGCACCCCTGCCCCTGCCCCCAGCCCTGTCTGCACCCCTGCCCTGCCCCCCATTGCACCCCTGCCCTGCCCCTGCCCTGTCTGCACCCCATTGCACCCCTGTCTGCACCCCTGCCCTGCCACCCCCATTGCACCCCCTGCCTGCCCAGCCCCTGTCTGCACCCCTGCCCTGCCACCCCCATTGCACCCCTGCCTGCCCCCTGCCCCAGCCCTGTCTGCACCCCTGCCCTGCCACCCCCATTGCACCCCTGCCCTGCCCCAGCCCCTGTCTGCACCCCTGCCCTGCCACCCCATTGCACCCCTGCCCCCCAGCCCTGTCTGCACCCCTGCCCTGCCACCCCATTGCACCCTGCCTGCCCCAGCCCCTGTCTGCACCCCTGCCCTGCCACTCCCATTGCACCCCTGCCCTGCCCCCAGCCCCTGTCTGCACCCCTGCCCTGCCACCCCATTGCACCCCTGCCCTGCCCCAGCCCTGTCTGCACTCCCTGCCTGCCACCCCCCATTGCACCCTGCCTCAGCCCCTGTCTGCACCCCTGCCCTGCCCTGCCCCCAGCCTGTCTGCACCCCTGCCCTGCCACCCCATTGCACTCCTGTCTGCACCCCTGCCCTGCCCCCTGCACCCCTGCCCTGCCACTCCCCCATTGCACCCCTGCCCTGCACCCCCATTGCACCCCAGCCCCTGTCTGCACCCCCTGCCCTGCACCCCCCATTGCACCCCTGCCCTGCCCCCAGCCCCTGTCTGCACCCCTGCCCTGCCACCCCATTGCACCCCTGTCTGCACCCTGCCCTGCCACCCCATTGCACCCCTGCCTGCACCCCTGCCCTGCCACCCCCATTTGCCCCTGCCCCCTGCCTGCACCCCTGCCCTGTTGCACCCCTGCCCAGCCCCTGTCTGCACCCCTGCCCTGCCGCCCCATTGCACCCCCTGCCCTGCACCCCCATTGCACCCCTGCCCTGCCCTCAGCCCCTGTCTGCACCCCTGCCCTGCCACCCCATTGCCTGCACCCCCAGCCCCTGTCTGCACCCCTGCCCTGCCACCCCCATTGCACCCTGCCCTGCCCCCAGCCCCCTGTCTGCACCCCTGCCCTGCCACTCCCCATTGCACCCCTGCCCTGCCCCCAGCCCTGTCTGCACCCCTGCCCTGCCACCCCATTGCACCCCCTGCCCTGCACCCCATTGCAGCCCTGTCTGCACCCCTGCCCTGCCCCCCATTGCACCCCTGCCTGCACCCTGCCCTGCCACCCTGTCTGCACCCCTGCCCTGCCACCCCATTGCACTCCTGCTCCCTGCCCCAGCCCCCTGTCTGCACCCCCTGCCCTGCCACCCCATTGTCTGTGCCCCTGCCCTGCTCCCCTGCCCATTGCCCCCTGCCCTGTCTGCACTCCCTGCCCTGCCTCCCCATTGCCCCTGTCTGCACCCCTGCCCTGCCACCCCATTGCACCCCCTGCCTGCCCCTGCCCTGCCCCCCTGTTGCACTCCCTGCCCTGCCCCAGCCCCTGTCTGCACCCCTGCCCTGCCACCCCATTGCACCCCTGCCCTGCACCCCTGCCCTGCCACCTGTCTGCACCCCTGCCCTGCCCCCCAGCCCCTGTCTGCACCCCTGCCCTGCCCCCTGCCCCATTGCACCCCTGCCCTGTCTCCCCTGCCCTGCCACTCCCCATTGCACCCCTGCCCGCAGCCCCTGTCTGCACCCCCTGCCCTGCCACCCCATTGCACCCCCTGCCCTGCCCCCAGCCCCTGTCTGCACCCCCTGCCCTGCCACCCCATTGCACCCCCTGCCCTGCCCGCAGCCCCTGTCTGCACCCCCTACCCTGCCCCCATTCTGTCTGCACCCCTGCCCTGCCACCCCCAGCACCCCTGTCTGCACCCCTGCCCTGCCCCCATTGCACCCCTGCCCTGCCCCCATTGCACCCCAGCCCCTGTCTGCACCCCTGCACCCCATTGCCCCTGCCCTGCCCCCCTGTCTGCACTCCCTGCCCTGCCACCCCATTGCACCCTGCCCCCAGCCCTGTCTGCACCCCTGCCCATTGCACCCCTGCCTGCACCCCAGCCCTGTCTGCACCCCTGCCCTGCCACCCCCATTGCACCCCCTGCCCTGCACACCCCATTGCACCCCCTGCCCTGCCCTCAGCCCCTGTCTGCACCCCTGCCCTGCCACCCCATTGCACCCCTGCCTGCCCTGCCCCTGTCTGCCCTGCCCCATTGCACCCCCCCTGCCCCTGCCCTGCACCCCCCCATTGCAGCCCCTGTCTGCACCCCTGCCCTGCCACCCCATTGCACCCCTGCCCTGCCCGCTCCCCTGTCTGCACCCCTGCCCTGCTGCCCCATTGCACCCCCTGCCCTGCCTCCCCATTGCCCCCTGTCTGCACTCCCTGCCTGCCCTGCCCCCAGCCCCTGTCTGCACCCCTGCCCTGCCACCCCCATTGCACCCCTGCCCCAGCCCCTGTCTGCACCCCTGCCCTGCCCCCATTGCACCCTGTCTGCACCCCTGCCCCCCCATTGCACCCCTGCCCTGCACCCCATTGCACCCTGCCCTGCCCAGCCCCTGTCTGCACCCCTGCCCTGCCACCCCATTGCACCCCAGCCCCTGTCTGCACCCCTGCCCTGCCACCCCATTGCACCCCTGCCCTGCCCCCAGCCCCTGTCTGCACCCCCTGCCCTGCCACCCCATTGCACCCCTGCCCCAGCCCTGTCTGCACCCCTGCCCTGCACCCCATTGCACCCCCTGTCTGCCCCCTGCCTCTGCCCCCCCCTCCTGCCCCAGCCCTGTCTGCCCTGCCCCCAGCCCTGTCTGTGCACCCCTGCCCTGCCACCCCCATTGCACCCCTGCCTGCAGCCCCTGTCTGCACCCCTGCCTGCCACCCCATTGCCCCCCTGCCTGCACCACCTCACCTGCCACCCCATTGCACCCCCTGTCTGCACCCCCTGCCCTGCCCCCAGCCCCTGTCTGCACCCCTGCCCTGCCACCCCCATTGCACCCCTGCCCCCAGCCCCTGTCTGCACCCCCTGCCTGCCCCCCATTGCACTCCCCTGTCTGCACCCTGCCCTGCCCTGCCACCCCCATTGCACCCTCCTGCCCCAGCCCCCTGTCTGCACCCCTGCCCTGCCCCATTGCACCCCTGCCCCAGCCCCTGTCTGCACCCCTGCCCTGCCCCCATTGCACCCCTGCCTGCCCCAGCCGCTGTCTGCACCCCTGCCCTGCTGCCCCATTGCACCCCTGCCCTGACACCCCATTGCACCCCTGCCCTGCCTGCACCCCTGTCTGCACTCCCACCCTGCCATGCCCCCATTGCACCCCTGCCCTGCCCCCAGCCCCTGTCTGCACCCCTGCCCTGCCACCCCCATTGTACCCCTGCCTCAGCCCTGTCTGCACTCCCTGCCCTGCCCCAGCCCCTGTCTGCACCCCTGCCCTGCCCCATTGCACCCTGCCCTGCCCCATTGCACCCCTGCCCCATCCCCTGTCTGCACCCCTGCCCTGACACCCCCATTGCACCCCAGCCCTGTCTGCACCCCTGCCCTGCACCCCATTGCACCCCTGCCCTGCTCCCAGCCCCTGTCTGCACCCCAGCCCTGCACCCCCATTGCACTCCCTGACCCCAGCCCCTGTCTGCACCCCTGCCCTGCCACCCCATTGCACCCCTGCCCTGCCCCCCAGCCTCTGTCTGCCCCTGCCCTGCCACCCCCATTGCACCCCTGCCTGCAGCCCTGTCTGCACCCCTGCCCTGCCACCACCATTGCACCCTGCCTGCCCCAGCCCCCTGCACCCCTGCCCTGCCCCAGCCATCTGTGTGCACCCCTGCCCTGCCACCCCCATTGCACCCCTGCCCCCAGCCCTGTCTGCACTCCCTGCCCTGCCCCCCCATTGCACCTCCCAGCCTGTCTGCACCCCTGCCCTGCCACCAGCTGTCTGTGCCTCTGCCCTGCTACCCCCATTGCACCCCTGCCCCAGCCCCTGTCTGCACCCCTGCCTGCCCCCCAGCTCCCCTGTCTGCACCCCTGCCCTGCCACCCCATTGCACCCTGCCCCAGCCCCTGTCTGCACCCCTGCCCTGCCCCCATTGCACCCCTGCTCTGCCCCAGCCCCTGTCTGCACCCCTGCCCTGCCCCCATTGCACCCCCTGCCTGCACCCATTGCACCCCTGCCCTGACCCCAGCCCCTGTCTGCACCCCTGCCCTGCCACTCCCATTGCACCCCTGCTGCCCTGCCCCCAGCCTCTGTCTGCACCCCTGCCCTGCCACCCCCATTGCACCCCTGCCTGCAGCCCTGTCTGCACCCCTGCCCTGCCACCACCATTGCACCTGCCCCAGCCCCTGTCTTCACCCCTGCCCTGCCCCAGCCGCTGTCTGCACCCCTGCCCTGCCACCCCCATTGCCCCCCTGCCCCAGCCCCTGTCTGCACCCCTGCCCTGCCACCACCATTGCACCCCTGCCCCAGCCCTGTCTTCACCCCTGCCCTGCCCCAGCCGCTGTCTGTGCCCCTGCCCTGCCACCCCCATTGCACCCCTGCCTCAGCCCCTGTCTGCACCCCTGCCTGCCCCAGCCAGCCCCTGTCTGCACCCCTGCCCTTCCACCCCATTGCACCCCCTGCCCCAGCCCCTGTCTGCACCCCTGCCCTGCCCCCATTGCACCCCTGCCTCAGCCCTGTCTCACCCCTGCCCTGCTCCCCCATTGCACCCCTGCCCTGCCCCAGCCGCTGTCTGCACCCCTCTGCCCTGCTGCCCCCCATTGCACCCCTGCCTGCACCCCATTGCACTCTGCCCTGCCCCAGCCCCTGTCTGCACCCCTACTCCTGCCATGCCCCACTGCACTCCCTGCCCTGCCCCCCAGCCCCTGTCTGCACCCCTGCCCTGCCCCATTGTACCCCTGCCCCCCCCCCTGTCTGCACCCCTGCCCCTGCCAGCCCCCATTGCACCCCTGCCTGCCCCCCATTGCACCCCTGCCCTGACACCCCATTGCACCCCAGCCCCTGTCTGCACCCCTGCCCTGCCACCCCATTGCACCCCTGCCCTGCCCCCAGCCCCTGTCTGCACTCCCAGCCCTGCCACCCCATTGCACCCCTGACCCCAGCCCCTGTCTGCACCCCTGCCCTGCCACTCCCATTGCACCCCTGCCCTGCCCTGCCCCCAGCCTCTGTCTGCACCCCTGCCCTGCCACCCCCATTGCACCCTGCCTGCAGCCCTGTCTGCACCCCTTTGCACCACCATTGCACCCCCCCCCCTCTCCCCTGTCTTCACCCCTGCTCCTGCCCAGCCGCTCTGTGCCCCTGCCCTGCCACCCCCATTGCACCCCCTGCCCCCAGCCCTGTCTGCACTCCCTGCCTGCCCCCAGCCAGCCCCTGTCTGCACCCCTGCCCTGCCACCACCATTGCACCCCTGCCCCCCCTGTCTTCACCCCTGCCCTGCCCCAGCCGCTGTCTGTGCCCCTGCCCTGCCACCCCATTGCACCCCTGCCCCCAGCCCCTGTCTGCACCCCTGCCTGCCCCCAGCCAGCCCCTGTCTGCACTCCTGCCCTTCCACCCCATTGCACCCCTGCCCCAGCCCTGTCTGCACCCCTGCCCTGCCCCCATTGCACCCCTGCCCCCAGCCCCTGTCTTCACCCCTGCCCTGCCCCCCATTGCACCCCTGCCCTGCCCCAGCCGCTGTCTGCACCCTGCCCTGCCGCCCCATTGCACCCCTGCCCTGACACCCCATTGCACCCCTGCCCTGCCTCAGCCCCTGTCTGCACCCCTGCCCTGCCACCTCATTGCACCCCTGCTCTGCCCCCAGCCCCTGTCTGCACCCCTGCCCTGCCACCCCCTATTGCACCTTCTGCCCTGCCCCCAGCCCTGTCTGCACCCCCTGCCCTGCCACCCCATTGCATCCCCTGCCCTGCCCCCAGCCCCCTGTCTGCACTCCCTGCCCTGCACCCCATTGTACTCCCCTACCCCTCAGCCCCTGTCTGCACCCCTGCCCTGCCCCCAGCCTCTGTCTGCACCCCGAGGCCTGCCACCCCATTGCACCCTGCCCCAGCCCTGTCTGCGCCCCTGCCCTGCCACCCCATTGTTCCTGCTCCCTGCCCCAGCCCCTGTCTGCACCCCTGCCCTGCCCCAGCCCGTCTGTGCTCCTGCCCTGCCACCCCCATTGCCCCTGCCCCCAGCCCCTGTCTGCACCCCTGCCCTGCCACCCCCATTGCACCCCTGCCCTGCCCCCAGCCCCTGTCTGCACGCCCTGCCCTGCCACCCCATTGCACTCCCTACCCTGCCCCCTGCCCCACCCCATTGCACCCCTACCCTGCCCCTGCCCTGCCACCCCATTGCACCCTGCCCTGCCACCCCCATTGCACCCCTGCCCTGCCCCTGCTCCTGCCCCTCTGTTGCACCCCTGCTGCCAGCCCTGTCTGCACCCCTGCCCTGCCGCCCCATTGCACTCCTGCCCTGCCCTGCCCCCATTGCACCCCGTGCCCTGCCTCAGCCCCTGTCTGCACCCCTGCCCTGCCACCCCATTGCACCCCCTGCTCTGCCCCCAGCCCCTGTCTGCACCCCCTGCCCTGCCACCCCCCATTGCACCTTCTGCCCTACCCCCAGCCCCTGTCTGCACCCCCTGCCCTGCCACCCCCCATTGCATCCCCTGCCCTGCCCCCAGCCCCTGTCTGCACTCCCTGCCCTGCCACCCCATTGTACCCCTGCCCTGCCCCAGCCCCTGTCTGCACCCCTGAGGCCTGCCACCCCATTGCACCCCTGCCCCAGCCCCTGTCTGCGCCCATGCCCTGCCACACCCCATTGTTCCTGCTCCCTGCCCCAGCCCCTGTCTGCACCCCTGCCCTGCCCCCAGCCCGTCTATGCTCCCTGCTCTGCCACCCCCATTGCCCTCCTGCCCCAGCCCCTGTCTGCGCCCCTGCCCTGCCCCCATTACACCCCTGCCCTGCCCCAGCCCCTGTCTGCACCCCTGCCCAGCCACCCCCATTACACCTCCTGCCCTGGCCCCAGCCCCTGTCTGCACCCCTGCCCAGCCACCCCCATTGCGCCCCTGCCCCCAGCCCTGTCTGCGCCCCTGCCCTGCCACCCCATTGCACCCCTGCCCTGCCCCCAGCTCCCTGTCTGCACCCCTGCCCTGCCACCCCCATTGTACCCCTGCCCCCAGCCCCTGTCTGCACTCCCTGCCCTGCCACCCCCATTGCACCCCTGTCCTCAGCCCCTGTCTGCACCCCTGCCCTGCCCCCAGCTCCCTGTCTGCACTCCCTGCCCTGCCACCCCATTGCACCCCTGCCCTGCCCCAGTCCCTGTCTGTGCTCCCTGCCCTGCCACCCCCATTGCACCCTGCCCCCAGCCCTTCTGTGCCCCTGCCCTGCCCCCTGCCACCTGTTGCACCCCAGCCCCTGTCTGCACCCCTGCCCTGCCCCCAGCCCTGTCTGCACCCCAGCCCTGCTCCCATAGCACCCCCTGCCCCTGTCTGCACCCCTGCCTTGCCCCCATTGTACCCCTGCCCTGCTCCCATTGCACCCCAGCCCTGTCTGCACCCCTGCCCTGCCACCCCATTGCACCCCTGACCTGCCTCCAGCCCCTGTCTGCGCGCCCCTGCCCTGCACCCGATTGCACCCCCTACTCCTGCCCCTGCCCTGCTCCCCCTTGCACTCCCTGCCCTGCCCCCATTGCACGCCCTGCCCCATTGCACCCCCTGCCCCCAGCCCTGTCTGCACCCCCTGCCCTGCCGCCCCATTGCACCCTGCCCAGACACCCCCATTGCACCCCTGCCCTGCCCTCAGCCCCTGTCTGCACCCCCTGCCCTGCACCCCATTGCACCCCTGCCCTGCCCCCAGCCCCTGTCTGCACCCCTGCCCTGCCACCCCATTGCACCCTGCCTGCAGCCCCTGTCTGCACCCCTACCCTGCCATGCCCCACTGCACCCCTGCCCTGCCCCCAGCCCCCTGTCTGCACCCCTGCCCTGCCACCCCATTGTACCCCTGCCCCCAGCCCTGTCTGCACCCCTGCCCTGCCCCAGCCCCTGTCTGCACCCCTGCCCTGCCCCATTGCACTCTGCCCCATCCCCTGTCTGCACCCCTGCCCTGACACCCCCATTGCACCCCCAGCCCCTGTCTGCACCCCTGCCCTGCCACCCCATTGCACCCCCTGCCCTGCCCCAGCCCCTGTCTGCACCCCAGCCCTGCCACCCCCATTGCACCCCTGACCCCAGCCCCTGTCTGCACCCCTGCCCTGCCACCCCATTGCACCCCTGCCCTGCCCCAGCCTCTGTCTATGCCCCTGCCCTGCCACCCCCATTGCACTCCCTGCCTGCCCTGCCCCAGCCCCTGTCTGTGCCTCTGCCCTGCCACCCCCATTGCACTTCTGCCCCCAGCCCCTGTCTGCACCCCTGCCTGCCCCCAGCCAGCCCCTGTCTGCACCCCTGCCCTTCCACCCCATTGCACCCCCTGCCCCAGCCCCTGTCTGCACTCCCTGCCCTGCCCCATTGCACTCCCTGCCCTGCCCCCAGCCCTGTCTGCACCCCTGCCCTGCACCCCATTGCACCCCTGCCTGCAGCCCTGTTTGCACCCCTGCCCTGCCACCACCATTGCACCCTGCCCCCAGCCCCTGTCTTCACCCCTGCCCTGCTCCCCATTGCACTCTGCCCTGCCCCAGCTGTCTGTGCCCCTGCCCTGCCACTCCCATTGCACCCCTGCCCCAGCCCCTGTCTGCACTCCTTGCCCTGCCACGCCCCATTGCATCCCTGCCCTGGCCCCAGCCCCTGTCTGTGCCCCCGGCCCTGCCCCCATTGCACCCCTGCCTTGCCCTGCCCCCAGCCCTGTCTGCACCCCTGCCCTGCCACCCCCATTGCACCCCCTGCCTGCAGCCCCCTGTCTGCACCCCCTGCCCTGCCACCACCATAGCACCCCCTGCCCCCAGCCCCCGGTCTACACCCCCTGCCCTGCCCCCCATTGCACCCCCTGCCCTGCTCCCCAGCCCCCTGTCTGCACCCCTGCCCTGCACCCCCATTGTACCCCTGCCCTGCCCCAGCCCCTGTCTGCACTCCCTGCCCTGCCACCCCATTGCACCCCCTGCCCTAAGCCCCTGTCTGCACTCCCTGCCCTGCCCCCATTGCACTCTGCCTGTCTGTGCCCTCTGGCCTGCTCCCATTGCACTCCCTGCCCTGCTCCCCAGCCCCTGTCTGTGCCCCTGCCCTGCCCCCATTGCACTCCCTGCCCTGCCCCAGCCCCCTGTCTGCACCCCCTGCCCTGCCACCCCATTGCACCCCCTGCCCCCAGCTCCTGTCTGCACCCTGCCCTGCCCCCAGCCCCTGTCTGCGCCCCCAGCCCTGCCCCCCATTGCACCCCTGCCCTGCCCCCAGCCCCTGTCTGCACCCCTGCCCTGCCACCCCCATTGCACCCTGCCCTGCCCTGTCTGCACCCCTGCCCTGCTATCCCCATTGCACTCTGCCCTGCTCCCAGCCCTGTCTGCGCCCCGCCTGCCCCCCATTGCACCCCTGCCCTGCCCCCAGCCCCTGTCTGCACCCCTGCCCTGCCACCCCCATTGCACCCCCTGCCCCAGCTCCTGTCTGCACCCCTGCCCTGCCCCCAGCCCCTGTCTGCGCCCCTGCCCCCATTGCACCCCTGCCCTGCCCCCAGCCCCTGTCTGCACCCCTGCCCTGCCACCCCATTGCACCCCCTGCCCTGCCCCCAGCTCCTGTCTGCACCCCCTGCCCTGCCCCCAGCCCCTGTCTGCGCCCCCTGCCCTGCCACCCCCCATTGCACCCCCTGCCCTGCCCCCAGCCCCTGTCTGCGCCCCCCTGCCCTGCCCCCCCATTGCACCCCCTGCCCTGCCCCAGCCCCTGTCTGCACCCCCTGCCCTGCCACCCCCATTGCACCCCTGCCCTGCCATCCCCATTGCACCCTCTTCCTGCCCCCAGCCCCTGTCTGCACCCCTGCCCCCAGCCCCCTGTCTGCGCCGCCTGCCCTGCCATCCCCATTGCACCCCTCTGCCTTGCCCCCATTGCCCCTGCCCCAGCCCCTGTCTGCACCCCTGCCCTGCCACCCCATTGCACCCCTGCCCCCAGCCCCTGTCTGCACTCCTTGCCCTGCCCCCAGCTCCTGACTGTGCCCCTGCCCTGCCCCCATTGCACTCCCTCTCCTGCCCCCAGCCCTCTGCGCCCCTGCCCTGCCACCCCATTCCACTTCTGCCTGCAGCCCCTGTCTGCACCCCTGCCCTGCCACCACCATTGCACCCCTGCCCCAGCCCCTGTCTTCACCCCTGCCCTGTCCCCATTGCCCCTGCCCCGGCCCTGTCTGCACCCCTGCCCTGCCGCCCCTATTGCACCTCCTGCCCCAGCCCCTGTCTGCACCCCTGCCCTGCCACCCCATTGTACCCCTACCCTGCCCCCATTGCACCCCCTGCCCCAGCCCGTCTGCACCCCTGCCCTGCCACCGCCCATTGCTCCCCTGCCCTACCTGCACCCCCTGCCCCTATCCAGCCCCTGCCCCCAGCCATCCCCTGCCCACAGCCCCCAGCCAGCCCCTTCCCACAGCCACCCCTGCCCCACCCCTGCCCTGCTCCCCAGCCAGCCCTGCCCCCAGCCCCCAGCCAGGCCTCCCTGCCCCAGCCAGCCCTCTCCCACCCCTGCACCCAGCCACCCCTGCCTGCACTCCACCTGCCCCACCCCTGCCCCAGCCACCCCAGGAACCCCTGCCCACAGCCACCTGCCAGCCCCAGCCGCCCCAGCCAGCCCCCTGCCCCCAGCCAGCCCTTGCCCCAGCCCCTGCCCCAGCCATCCCCTGCCCCCATCACACCCCCAACCACCCCTGCCCCACCCCTGCCCCCAGCCACCCCTGCCCCCATCACACCCCAACCACCCCTGCTGCCCCACCCCTGCCCCCAGCCAGCCCCTGCCCCATCACACCCCCAACCACCCCTGCCCCACCCCTGCCCCCCAGCCAGCCCTGCCCCACCCCTGCCCGCAGCCACCCCTGCCCCAGCCCCCAGCCAGCCCCAGCCACCCCTGCCCCTGCTCCCACCCCTGCCCCCAGCCCCCAGCCAGCCCCTGCCCCCAGCCACGCCCTGCTCCCACCCCTGCCCGCAGCCAGCCCCAGCCCCATCACACCCCCAACCACCCCTACCCCACCCCTGCCCCAATCCACCCCTGCCCCACCCCTGCCCGCAGCCAGCCCTGCCCTGCAGTCCCCAGCCAGCCCCTGCCCCCAGCCAGCCCCTGCCCCAGCCCCTGCCCCACCCCTGCCCCCAGCCAGCCCCTGCCCCCATCACACCCCTGCCCCACCCCTGCCCCCAGCCAGCCCCCTGCCCCATCACACCCCCAACCACCCCTGCCCCACCCCTGCCCCCAGCCAGCCCCTGCCCCCAGCCCCCAGCCAGCCCCAGCCACCCCTGCCCCTGCCCCACCCCTGCCCGCAGCCCCCAGCCAGCCCCTGCCCCAGCCACGCCCTGCCCGCAGTCCTCAGCCAGCCCGTGCCCCCAGCCACCCCTGCTCCCACCCCTGCCCGCAGCCAGCCCCAGCCCCATCACACCCCAACCACCCCTACCCCACCCCTGCCCCAACCACCCCTGCCCCACCCCTGCCCGCAGCCAGCCCCTGCCCGCAGTCCCCAGCCAGCCCCAGCCAGCCCCTGCCCCAGCCAGCCCCTGCCCCACCCCTGCCCCAGCCAGCCCCTGCCCCCAGCCAGCCCCTGCCCCATCACACCCCAACCACCCCTGCCCCCAGCCAGCCCCTGCCCCCAGCCCCCAGCCAGCCCCAGCCACCCCTGCCCCTGCTCCCACCCCTGCCCGCAGCCCCAGCCAGCCCCTGCCCCCAGCCAGCCCCTGCCCGCAGTCCCCTCAGCCAGCCCGTGCCCCCAGCCACCCCTGCCCCTGCCCCACCCCTGCCCGCAGCCCCCAGCCAGCCCCTGCCCCAGCCAGCCCCAGCCCCATCACACCCCCAGCCACCCCTGCCCCCAGCCAACCCCTGCCCCACCCCTGCACTCCAGCCAACCCCTGCCCCACCCCTGCACCCAGCCAACCCCTGCCCCCAGCCAGCCCCAGCCACCCCTGCCCCACTCCCCTGCCCGCAGCCAGCCCCTGCCCCAACCACCCCAGCCAGCCCCAGCCACCCCTGCCCCAGCCACCCCAGCCCCACCCCTGCCCCTGCCAGCCCCAGCCAGCCCCTGCCCCTGCCAGCCCCAGCCAGCCCCTGCCCCACCCCTGCCCCATCACACCCCTGCCCCCATCACACCCCAACCACCCCTGCCCCCAGCCACCCCTGCCCAGCAGCCCCCACAGCCACCCCTGCCCCCAGCCGCCCCCAGCCCCACCCCTGCCCCCATCACACCCCCAGCCAGCCCCTGCCCCACCCCTGCCCCCAGCCAGCCCCAGCTGCCCCCAGCCAGCCCCTGCCCCACCCCTGCCCCCAGCCAGCCCCTGCCCCAGCTCCCTGCCCCCAGCCAGCCCCCTGCCCCAGCCAGCCCCAGCCAGCCCCTGCCCCACCCCTGCCCCCAGCCAGCCCCTGCCCCCAGCCACCCCTGCCCCATCACACCCCAACCACCCCTGCCCCACCCCTGCCAGCCCCTGCCACCCCTGCCAGCCCCTGCCCTGCCCCAGCCACCACTCAGCCCCTGCCCCACCCCTGCCCCCAGCCAGCCCCTGCCCCACCCCTGCC